>NW_009219325.1:0-13289 GCF_000690835.1 Fulmarus glacialis
GGGGGGGAGGGGGCGGAGGCAGGGAGGGGGAAACCCAAGGCAGTTAAAAGAAAACAAACAAGATAAATCCAGAATAATTTTATTTTTTTCCCATCAACCATTCCTTAGGACAATTCCTTTCACCAAAATACAGATTTAGTAATAAAATATAGGTTAAATTGATTCCAGTAACTAGTTAACAGAAATTTTTTAGGAAAGTACAAATAGAATTGTATCTTCCATGCAGAGGTGTTTTGATTTTGGTTTGGGGTTTTTTTCTGTGTCAGGTTTTTTATTGCTCATAGTGGTACCTGATGATGAATGTTCAGAAAAAAACTCGCAAAGTAGTTTTTTTCTCTTCTTTGCTAACAATAAGCAGTTTTAGTACTTTTCATTTTTTTCTTTTAAAATATCCAGAATGATGATATGACTATGGAAAAATTGGGGAGAAGAAGTAAGTTAGTACTGAACACACTAAATAAGATCCAGTTGGCTAAATCTCACCAAAAATTTCACAGAACTCCCTGGATAAAGTTAAATACAAGTTAGAGACCCTACTTTCTGGGCACATGCTGAAGTGGTTATATTGAAGAAAGTACAGGAGAGAGGTAGACCAATTCCATTTTTGCAAGTCTTCAGAAATGACTGACTTTTTCCAGACACTTTGAGGAATCTCTCACAAAGTTAGATTGCATTTTCATCCCTCTGATCAAGGTACTTGTATTTTATTATGGCTCCTAAAAGAAACTAGTTGGTGCTTAAATATAGATTTTACATATAGACTCAGTTCATACTACTTGTCACATCATATAAATATGAATACCATTTGTGGACCTTAATATAACACAATCTGATCTCTTTGAGTAAGTGTATTTGACCACAAACCTTATTTATCCAGTTATTTCTGTTTCAAGTCCCATATGCCATGATTGAGTTGTAACATGTTACTTATAAAAGTATTAAGTCTTGAGCTGACTACTTCAAGTAATGTAGATTCTTCCACTGTAGAGAATGAAGAGGTTTGATTTAAAAAAAATTAAAACAAACTCATTGGAACAGTTTTAACCTTCCCTTACTTTCTTGTTGGGACAGTTTGCAGAACCGTAGTTTGTGTTACAAAGAACAAACTAATTTGTAGAGTATTTATTACTACTATTTTATAAAGAGCTTAAAAAGTATAAACCTATTTATAAAGCATAGATCTCTATTAGCACAACCGAGCCAGGTACTGAGCAATCCAGCTCATAACCAGAAATGCACTTAGGTACATTTAATTTCAGTCTCTATAGTGGCTTTCCTCACTGGAGCTCCAACTGTTCAGCACCTTGCTTGATTCAATTTTAAAAGAATTCACTAGCCAAATGTTTTCTGTTGCACCAAGACAAATAGTATGACAAATAGTCAATAAGGATGAGAATAACAAGAAGGATTATAGTCATAATGTGGTGGCACATTTTAGTTTATGTGTTGTTCTAATGTTTTAAAAGTGGATATTGACTCCCTTATGCTGTCATCCCAAAGCAGTCATTTTTTTGACAGACATTCACATTTTAAGGTCAAATTTAAAATGTAGGGTTTAGGTCTGGTCTTATACTGGAACAAAGGCTCTGTCGACCAATGCAGAGATTTTTATGTGAGTGAGGAATATGAAAATGTAGCTAGAGACATCATGGACAAGCAGATGGAGAAAAAAAAAAAAATCAACATTCAAGCCAGAATGAAAAGTGCTAAGAGAAAAAAGGCTGCTTTCAAAATAACGGCAATTCCCTCTTCTTCTCCTGCCTCCTCCTCTCCCCAACCTCAAAGATAGGTCATTTTCTGGGTGCCTGTCGTGGTTTAACCTGGCAGGCAGCCAAATACCATGCAGTCGCTCACTCACTTCCCCCCCGCAGTGGGACAGGGAGAGAATCAGAAGGGTAAGAGTGAGAAAAACTCGTGAGTTGAGATAAAGACAGTTTAATAGAACAGAAAAGGGAAAATATTAATGATAATGATAGAATATACAAAATAAGTGATGCACAATGCAATTGCTCACCACCCGCGCTGACCGATAACCAGGTAGCGATCGGTACTTCCTGGATCACGCCTACCATTCATATACTGAGCATGACGTCACATGGTATGGAATACCCCATTAGCCAGCTGAGCTGGCTGTCCTGATGATGTTCCCTCCCATCTTGTGTACCTAGCTCAGTCAGTAGGCATGGGAGCTGTCCTTGGACTAGGAGGGCACTTAGCAACAACTGAAAACATCAGTGTGTTACCAACATTCTCCTCATACTAAATCCAAAACACAGCACTATGAAGAAATTTAACCCTATCCCAGCCGAAACCAGGACAGTGCCCAAACAGTGACTGCTTTTTTAGGTGATAATAGGCAGAAGTAGCAGGGACATTGCCTGAGTCTGTGGACTGACTGTGAAGTGGCTTAGACAAATCATTAACCCCTATACATTTTTTTCTTTAGGTAGGTTTCACTTATGTCCACGTGAACAACTTTTCCCCTGGATTTATTTTAGGAGATTGTAAACAGGAAACTTGCGTAAATTGGGCAGTGTCTTAATTTAGTTCAAATTGCCATAATTTGCAGGTGAAACTATTCTGTAAAGATAAAGGATTCTGTAAAGATAAAGGATTCTGTAAAGTGTGACTTAAAACAGAACTTAAAATGTATATTTAAAAAAAAAATAAAAAAGGGACATGGCTGGGTTTATAGGATACAAACATCTGGGCAAGTCATTGTAAGTACCCTTTTAGTTAATGAAAGAATTAAGTAACTTGCCTAATAGCATGCAATTCTTGTTACCTTAAGATAAATTATCTAAAATAGATCAGTTGACTTGCACGTTAGAAGTCTCTATTTCTCTTCATTTACAAAAAGGAGAGTCCAGGATAATTAATTTTGATGTACAAAACTAGAGCTCAATTCTGTGGTATAAGTATGCTTACCTAGTCCCATTAAAATGTGGAAGGATATCCAAGACATCTGCACAGTGCTGACAGATATGGCATAGGACCTGGAAGAAACCCAATGTAAGAGAAAAATTCAGTCCTTTAATTTAAGCGTCACAACGTAAACCTCTACGTGTGACCTATTTTTCTAAACTCTCATTTTAATCAATGGGGTCAGCTGACTAAAAAAATGATCAAATAGATCTTAAGTGGCACAAATGTACTAGTATTACTACAGCTTACCTTTAGGGTGAACTGAATGTATGTGTCTGGAATAGAAGCGACCCTTGGCTGGGATTTCTTTGCCTGGACTAGATTAGGGGTCAGGCTGAACCCATTTAGAATTGACTTCACCCCACACTCACGTTTTGTCACTTCATTTGCTTTTCCTTCTGATTTTGCAAATCTAACATCAATTACACCCATGTAAGTCAGACATAACTTTCTTGCAGAAGTGGGTATATACTGCTGTAACTGACAGGAAAATATAATGAACTTTCTGAACTCAAATTAAGTTCTACGGATGATTGGAAGTACTGATTTTCAGAACATTTAATGGACAACTTTCATTTTTCAGAAATGCAAATAGTTTTGCTTGCCTAGACTGTGAATTATTTGGACACTGACTAGAAATCACTAGCAGCAGTTGTCATTACATCTTCACATATTTCTGCTTATTTGGAGGTAGTATCTGCACACTTGGGTCCAGTGCATTGCTCAGATGCCTTCTTTCCCTTTAATTGCCCATAGGAGTTTAAGAAGTTACTCCTGACAATTACAACATTGGAATTTGATTTATTTGCCCAAGCATTGGCACCCAATGCTATTTGAGATTCTCTGGGATATTCAAGATGCTTGCATGTCTGGCAGATTCAAAAGAACAGAGATTATGAGACAAGAAATCCATTTTCTTCTGGAATGGCAGCTGGAAACCACACCAAAAAAAAAAAAAAAAAGGCTAAATTGAAGCACAGACACATAGCTCACATGCATAATTTTACACTGTATCACTTCATATTTAATTTGGGAATCACTCCTAATTTTTCTTTCTTTCTTCTTTTCTTTTTCCCCCATTACACTGCCAAAGAAAAGTTATTCTCCTTTGTCTGGGAGATATATTGGCTGTTGACATTTCTAAAATAAGACAACACTGTTATTTCAGAACTTCAGGCTGTGTACTATAATGTGCCTCATCTTCATACCATATAGACTTACTTCTTACCCTCTGACAACTTTAATTTTACACTGGTGTCTCATCACACATCACGTAAAAAGAGAGAATTTCTCTGGCAGCAATGTACTAGCACTACATAAGAGTGGCTGCAACAGCCACTGGCCAACAACCTGATGAAACAATACAAGGATAAAAAACACAAGGAAACTGAAGTGAGAGTATCGATTCTTGTCTTATTGGTATGTTTTCACAGAAAGCAACAGAATTACTTCAGAATTATATTGTGGCTAGCGGAAATATGACTAGTCCTGTATATCTTGAAATATTAATCTCTCATTTCTAAACTATTCAGGGGTTTTTTTATTGCTAGCACAAAGGGTAAAAGAAACTCAGTAAGGGCATAGCTACTACTGGGAGTTGCTAATGTTGAACAGAAATCATCCAAGAAGGATAGAGCACAAACAAATAGTTGCTTTTGCATTGCACTTTTAAATTATATTTTGTGTTCATGTCACCCGGTCAGAACTATACATGCCACTTAATTGATTTTATTTAGCACACACATAGTAACTACATTTGATCTTTAAATCATATAAACCATATAGCACAGAAAAACAGTGATGATGATAGCTATTTTGGTATGTCTTTGGAGTCTATCCAGACCACTAAAAAGAGTCAGCTGTTACTAACATACACCCATCTAAAGTTTATTTGTAGGTAAAGTGGAGTGAGATGCTTCACCCAAAGCAGCAGTTGGAGGCATAAGACCTCACTCTGTCCTGTAGCCACTTCTGCAGCCTCAAAACTTACCCAGCTGTGGCCTCTGGTACTCAGTCTCTCCAGGCAACCTGGATGCTTCCTGTTTTCTATTGATTCATCACTTTCTCAAGGACAGCAAATTATAATTTTACCAGTTTCATGCCATTTTTCACTCCTGTCTTCCAGAACCAGATGGCTTTAATAGCAAAACAGCAGATTTATTTCATAAACTTAAGGTCAGGCTTGTAATTACATTCCTGGAAGCAGATTAGAGAATATATATACATATACAGAAATGTAGTACTAATTTAAATTTAACAGGATTTCTTCCTAGCTGATGTGGTACTTTTCACCTAAACTTTCTTCAGTGTCATAATTTCATCCTGCAGAATCCTGTACTGCATTTTTAATAAAGTAGATATTTTAGAAAAATATCTGGTCCCGATCCATAGACATCCCACAACAAAGCTGAGAAAACCCAGTAATATATAGTAAAATCATAATATAAAGATAGACAGATGTTCACATTCAATACCCTTCAACAAAATAAGATCCAGTATACTTAGACCATTCCTCATTTTGACAAATTTCTCAGCTGTAGCCATATGTAACTATAAGAAAAGGGTCTTAGTTCATGTAGTCTTTTTAGCTTGATAAATAGTCACAGATGGTACCAGTTTTGGTCAATTTGTGACAGCTGATACAACTTCAACACTGTCATGAGTCTGAGGACTAACGAACTCCATTAAAAATCCCTAATCAGTAATTCATCTTCAAACCACCACAAAAAATTATCCCCCTAGTGACCACAAGATGACAGGTGAAATCCAAGCATCTAGCTGCAAGGTCTGCGTTTCAAAGTCATTCTTAGCTCACCAGATGCTATGGCACTTCCAAGTTGTACAGATGTTTCTTCTGCCTGTGCAAGCATTTGAGTACTCAGGCTCCATCAGAAAAATATTTTTATGTCCTAATGGGTTTTGTGATGCTCACATCTGCCTGACGACCCTTTGTTTTAGAGACTGACAGAGCTGACATCCAGTAAATAGTACTTTGCCTTGCCACCTGGAGAAGGAAAAGTCAAACATGATAGGCTAACATTTTGTCTCATACCCTTTACTGTAGGAATTAAGTCTGAATTCCTGTCTTTGTTGTCCTCATATCAGATTTTATCATAGTGTACCACATAATATACCACAATTTGTTTTAAAGGCTTTGTTATTCCAATAATACTTTTTGTATCTAGCCCCTAATAGGGGCTACTGTTTTGTAAGATTTTTTTAAACATGTTTTACAAACTTTACAGTTTGTTATCCCATTTCTTTATGCTTGGTGAAACTCCATGCTTTGTGTCAAATAAGCGAAAGCAGACCTTTTCCTCTTGACTTGCCCCTTCATCTCTTCATGTTTATCTGTCTAGATTATAGTTCTTCAGGCAGAAACTCTGTATTTTTTACATTCTGTAAAATGATTAGCATGCCTTGCTTGCTGAATAAAACATATTCAAGAGCTTATACAATTTTATACCAAATGGTGTTCCTTTTTTTTAACAACTTTCTTGAAATAACACTCACCTTTTAAGATGTCAAAGTAATAATCAGTCTTCTTTAAAGAGGTAGAAGGAACAATTCTAATAGTACTTTATACGGACTTGTTTTCAGTGATCAAAAATAAATAAAGAAACTACACAATAAAACTTGAGTGACAGCCAGTTCTAAACCTTACTGAGTAATATTAGTTGATTTTTTTTCATTTGTACCAGTTTTGACCAGTTCTGGGTTTTCAAGCAGATTTGCTTTTTTCAAAAGATGACTTTGCAGTGATGAAAACTGAAGTGTTTCTCAGGTATGTCACAAGGTAATCATTATTTTA
The DNA here is from genome assembly GCF_000690835.1 of Fulmarus glacialis. Classification (NCBI taxonomy): domain Eukaryota; kingdom Metazoa; phylum Chordata; class Aves; order Procellariiformes; family Procellariidae; genus Fulmarus; species Fulmarus glacialis. The sequence continues at coordinate 6,737 of NW_009219325.1, forward strand.
TTGTCACCTTTGGTCCCTAAGTAGTGCTAAAAGGTCTTGTTCTACCGTAGCTCTTTAGGTGAAAGTTGTCATGCATTAAGCAACAAAGTAATCTTGGAATTCCTATGATGCTTCTTTTTCCTCAGAGCTGAGACCACAATGTTATTTATTATTTGTAGTTCAATAGCATATATCAAATCATGAAGAGGTGAGTATGAGGTTAATGTAAGACTGTGACAGGTCAAAAGAGAAGAGCTGAAAAGTCCCAGCTGATGGAAATCTGAGAAGCAGAGAGCTGACAAAATACAGTTCCTGTGAGTACTTTCCAATGCTTGAATAACTATATGCAGAAAAAAATGTATTTCCTATTTAATTCAGAAACCAAAGAAAAGTTTATAATTGATTGAAATAGGCTTTGATGAGTTTTTAATCTATATTATTTGGGTTGTTATTTTTTGGTCTGATCCATGCAGCATATTGAACTGGATCAGAAATACAGTAATATGACAAAGACTGAGGGAGTCAACTTGTGTCCTGTTTTTTAATCTGTTCCAAGCAAGAAGTTTCTCTGCTTGCATGCAAAGGTGGATATAGGGACATAAAAATCCATATATGTGTATGTACAGATTTAGAAACAGGTACATATTTGACTGCACTAGTCATACATCCATTGAAATATAGCTTGCACAGTTACTGTCACACTGATGACAGGTAATCAAGGAAAAATTACCTAGGTCCTATCTTTTCTTTTTCTTGAAAAGACATATTATTTCAGTAATGCTCTTCTCTGAGAGAACTGTCATTAGTAAGGAAGTCCTTTTTAGAGAATTCAGAGTTATCTTATGGACACCTCGTTTCCTTGCACAATGAGGCAAAATTATGATGAAATTTTTTAGTGGGAAGTTTCAGCAGAAGTTTTATGAGATCTCCTTAGGCCGTCTTCTCCTTTCTCACTGACTAGAAAACATAACATTTTTCTGCATATTGCTTTCCTGTATACTTGTATCTAAAGACATTTTTAGAGTAGCTTTCAACACAGCACTTTTTTCCAGACTTATATTTTGAGATGCTTATCACTGATGTTTTTCACTAGTTTACTGGAAAGTGTAATATTCCAATATGATAGCTGGAAGGAGGATTGCCATTTTGAAAATATGGAAACAAACCAGAAATTCCTGGTAACACACCATTTCTATGAGCAGTCTTACTGATATAGTGAGGGCGAGATCAGTGTCAAATGACAGCAAGTAACCGTGAGGAGATGCGAGTAGCACAATTATCTGTACTTCTCTCCATTATCTTTTTCCAGATGAATAACAGCTGGACAGCATGACAAAACTGTAACTTTTCTTCTTACTGGAGAGCTACAGTATTCTGTGGGTAAGCTGGCAGAAAGCTGAAGCATTGCAAAGGCTACTTCTGTGACTATGTAGATGATTCTGTGATTCCATGAAAGTTCGTAACTTTCAGACTGAGACTGGTTTAAGAGAGAAAAGTGTTCTGGAAAGGGACTGAATGTTTCTTGCTTTGACTCTCTTAAATAACTTTAGCTAGAAGTTAGTTTTTGTGTTAGTTTTGTTAGTTACTTCCTCATAAATAAAGACCATAATTCAAATGTGCAAATGTTTATGCTTTCACTCTGTCTACTCTTAGAATAGTGCTCGTACAAAGAGAGATCTGCCTTTTTCCCTATAGGGCTAATGAGCTGTCATTTCTTCAAAATGTGTAGTAAACTGGGTAGAAGAATAATAGTTATATCTTTATTAATTTGGCTTGCCATCTTTTAGTATTGAACCCTATTTACTCTACCTCTGCAAATAATTGGCCCAAACTGGACATATGCCCAGATGAAAGAGGAGAGCCTACTATAAAGAGTCTCCTGGATCACAGAGTCTAGACTTCTACTGTAACAAGTACTAATTGTGTCATGTCCCTTTCTTATATGTGTTGAGATACCTGGTTAGTTCCATTGGAATGCAATTAGAAAAACTCTTTGTTTTGATAAATAGGAATCTTCTTGTAACTCCCAACCAGTTTATTTTGATTCATCATTGTGCAAACTATGCTCCTTAGCTGCAATATCTTATTTTCTTCCCTGGCATTTATGCTCTCTACGGATACAAAAATCACCTCTCACCCTTTGTTTTACTATGCTTTTCACTTTTTTTCTTCTGAGGATATCTGTTCCCTTCATAAACCCAGATTTCATTCTCCACAACTACTCAGTGTCTTCTCAGTTTCTTAAATTAAGTCAAGAGTTTCCTGTGTAATAAAATTAGTGCTTGCCTCTCTGATAAATATCCCTTCTGATACATCCCAGGATGTGCATTTGATTTCTCAAGCCCTTGTTACATGAGAGTTCATCATCATACTGAGTTTGGAGCAGCAGAGGTAACCAGAGAGTGACGTGGCTCACCAGTCCCTGAGCATTATTTTTCAGCCATAGATCTGATGACAAGAGACTGGTGGTATCATTCTGGACATACAGGCCTTCTGCCTTGAACTGTTTCATTTGAACTTCTAAGTCTCTAGCTGCAAGGGAGGCCAGAACTTCTGTCAAGTAGTTTTCTTCCTGCAAATCTGTGATATTTTCTGATGCTGGTTTTTTTTGTTTGTTTTGGGTGTTTGGTTGGGTTTTTTTTCAGCTATTCACATGGAATACTTTATTTCAGTGTGATTTAATGTAATTATACATCTCAATTTTATTAAGTAGAATTTTCTTGAAATTAATGTTTTGGAAATGAAAGTAAAGCCTGACTAAAAATATGCGAGTTTTCTGTTTTCCCTCACACTTTCCTCTTGATAATTCATAAACTACAGAATACCCATGTTTTAGAAACTTTCGTATCAAACAATATTGCTTAGTATTGAGTCTTACTGAACTAAACAACTCGGTCATCTGTCCTTCACTAGTAATTACAATAGGTCACAGGTATACAAAATAAAGCCTACAGTATGCAAGGGAATATAGGAGAATGCATTTGTTTATTTGTTGTTCTTCATAAAGATGTTCAGGAAGATTTATCTAACCAGAAAACTATAATTTATGCATAAACATATTTTGCCCATTAAATAAATCTAAAATTCAAGGTATGAGTTCTACAGTCCTCTTCTGGACAGATCTTTTCTTTTCCTAAATGAGGGCTTTACCTAACAAAGGCGAAGGTTAAACTCCCAATCAATATGTAAGTTCAGAGCCCTTAGTGTTTGTATGTGTCCTTCAAAGCTATTGAAGGCCACAGGCAACACACTAAAGAATTCCAAGTCTTTATGATACAGAAGTGGGTGATAGCTTTATATACTAACATGAGAAATAGTTGAATGTTGGAAAAAATATACTTTTATACAATTATCATTAGCATACTTAAATACATTTGCTTTGAATTTACTTTCTGTTCACCGTCTGTAACTGAAGAAGACAACAGTTATAGTGAAAGTTCTGTTAATTGTAACTGTAGAGGAAAAAGTAAATGGAATAATTTTGTCTTTTTGTCATTGGAGAATGATATAGCAAATAATAACTATACATTAAATCACACTCTAAGTCATTTATAGTTCTGAATGTATTCTATTTCTGATCTTTTACTAGCTTAAACTAACTTACCATCACCATTTTCCCCACATCATTTTTTCTGAAAGTTCAGAGAGCACTTTTAGGCTCCTAACTGCCTCACGACTTCAAAAGTAAGTTCACCTTAATATTTTAATGAATAATTAGGAACTGAAATATAATGCTGCTTGCACACCTCAGTGTTGATCTTTTCATAAAAAGATCCTGCTGTCAGGAATTGCCATCATATTTGACTTGTACACAAGCAAGTGCACCATCAGTGCTCAGCAGCCCAGATGGAGCAGCAGGGATCATTGTGTAAAACGTCTCACAGCAGATTACATTATTCTTTGCATGGAAAACTGAGCAATCTGTCATGCCCCTTTAAGGTTTTTACTTAGCAGCTCTGTTGGCTACTGCTTAGCAGTGGCAGAAACCTTATTCCACCTATTCTTTGGACAGAGGTTGCCAGCTGGGAGCATATCTACAGCAACAGAGGGGACATGATTTTAGGGAGTCCTTTTGCACGCTTTCAGAAAAAGACTCTCTCTTTATTACTTCCTTTCTTAACTGTGTTTGGGGATCTAGCTCCAAATACATTATTCATAAAACGGTTTATGTGTGTGCATTAAATCAAATGAAAATCTTCCCAGGAGAGGAAAGTGTCCTAATAATGTATACTTATTATGGGAAAGGACACTATTAAGGAAAAGTTACCATATCTACATCTTTTTGACATTAGTCTGAGTAGCTCAATACAAACTGGAAGGTTGAGAAAAGTCAAGAGAAAAAATAGTTGACTTTAGAATTCTAATGATTTTGTTGGCTGGGTGTCTTTGCAGCTCAGCTTTATGAAAGCTCCAGGTTTTCTCTCTATTGCCACTGCAATCAGAAAGGTATACTTATTAACAGTTTTTCAGATGCCAAATATATTATTGGTGTTTATTGCTACATGTGTAATGGAAGAGTACTAATCCACCTAAAATACGTCATTGATAATCTGTACAAATAATTGAAATCTCTCTCTTTTGTTTATCAGGAAAGATTTGCTGAATACCCTCAAATGAAACACACACATCACTTACATGTAATAAAACTATTTAAAATAAACCAATAAACTGTATTTTGTGAGATTAGGAAGAGGGTTGCTGTTGACAACTCTTTAATAAGAAAGATCTTTGGACTATTGAAATAAAAGGGATTCAGCCAGTAATTTTTGGATCCACCCCTAACTTGCTAGTTCATGATGGAACTAACAGACCACAGTTTGTTTTGCATCTGGTAGAATGATTGTCCGGTTCTGGCTGGGACAGAGTTAACTTTCTCCCCAGTAGCTTGGGGGGTGTGCTGTGTTCTGGGTTTGGTATGAAAGGAGCATTGATGGCCCATTGATGCTTTGGCTGTTGCTGGGTGATGCTCGCATGGGGCGGGGGGAGCACAGCCGGGGTGGTGGACCCAGCTGGCCAATGGGGTATTCTATACCATGTGACATCATGCTCAGTACAAAAACCAGGTGTGTGGGGGGGGCTCGCCCCCCCGTTCGTGACACGCGGTCGGTGGTCGGTGAGCAGTTGCATTGTGTATCGCCTGCTTTGTATATTCTGTTATTGTTGTTGTCCTCACTGTTACTATTACTGTTCTATTTTGTTTTATTTCAATTATTAAACTGTTTTATCTCAACCCGGGGGTTTTCCTCCTTGTGCCCTCCCGATTCTCTCCCCCGTCCCACCGGAGGGGGGGTGAGTGAGCGGCTGCGTGGGGTTAAACCACGACAGTCCAATGATTTAGGGAGCACACACAATTTATTGAGAAATTTTCTGCATACATGTATTTGAGTTGTCAGTGTTACCCCGATCATATGTTTGGCAAATACTAAATATGTTAAGCTGAACAGACTTTAATCAGTCAGATTTGAGAAATAGCAGACCTTTTTGGTGTGATTTTTTCTGAGTTGGATGATTTCTTATAATTTTTATTTAAAATGTTAGGAGAACTATTATGGAATGAAAGTCATGTTATTTTTAAAATACGTCAAAAATACATTTTTATATAATTATGTTTTGACTAGAAAAAGATTGTGAATGAAAAATATAATGACCCATATGATGCAAGATATAAAATAAAGTCCTTACAAGCCCAGCTTTGAGCCTCTGTACTTTAGGGAGCAGCAAAGACCATTAGGAGAAGAGGTAAATAAGCTTTTTTAGACATTCCTTTCTTCTGTAGGCATGAGTCAGATATCCAAGATATACTACTTTTATAAGTACAGATATATTAGAAAACAAAGAGTCATCATCTCCAATTCAAGACACATATATGTTCTCTTCCAGCTTGCTACCTGTTTGTGTCACAGTGATACTCTCTATTAGAAACATATTAGCATTATTAATTCAACTCTACAGAACAGGAACAAAGACAGAAACATTAAAATAGTAGTTTAAAATCTGAGGGAGTCTGCAGTAGAAAACAAAAGTTAATCCAAATTGCCATCATGGAGGGTTAGTACAGTAACCACTGGGCAATCTTTCCTCTCTAGAAGCTCTTGCCTTATAATTTCAGTAACTTCCTCTTGCTTGAATCACTACCCACATTTAAAGTCTTCTAGCTTGTCTTTCCAAGCACAGATTTAACAAGGAATGAAAGTCAGAAGGAAATGTACAGAGATAAAGGGACTTCAGAGCCTCTTTCAGATTATGTGGTAGCATATCTGTTGCAGCTCTGCAGTCTGCCTCATCCCTTCAGTTGTGTTAAGGTGGCATGCACACCTGTTTTCCAGACTCCCAAGCTTATCACAGCTCCTCCTTGCAGGAACTGAAGCTCTTCAGAAAGACAAACTTGTCCTCAGAAGTTCTGTGCTGACTTTGCTTTCTCAATGGCTGGAGCTTTTTTATGTGCATCTGTGAGTATGTGTAAAATTTCTGCCTGTAAAGAAAAGGGAAAGTAGTAGGAGCAAGAACATGGAAAATTAAACTTCTGGTAGGAGTAAAGCAAAAGGAGGTGGTGGTTTCCTCTCTCCCTTCAGTG
>NW_009219326.1:0-11034 GCF_000690835.1 Fulmarus glacialis
CGTGGGAGGGGGGAGCTGCCCGGCTCCAGCCGCCCTGCCAGCCGTCCGGCGTCCCCTCCGACGGAGGTGAAGGTGCCCGAAAGGATTTGCAGGCACGCTCTCTTCCTTCTTGTTTTAGCGATGTGGAGATTCAGTATATAAATAGATTTTTCTTTCTTAGGGAGTGTTTTTTAATTTCTTCGGGGAAAAAAAAACCTTGAAATTGTTCCATGCACGTAAGTTGAAATCGGATATCTGAAGTCCATTACCCCTTACAGATCATTTCAGTTTCTGAGTGGATGAAACGCGATGCCAGTGATCCTCCAGCCGCCTTTTTCTGAAAATGACTTTTTTCCCACAGCTGTTGACAGGCAAATACCGCGATACCCAGACTTCGATAACCGACAGCTCCGCAGTTTACAGAGTCAGCAACGACAAGGTGAGCGGGCAGGTTTTCAGCTGTAAATTGTGCGTGGTTGCTGCAGCCAGCTGGTGCCTTTGTTTTTCTGCTCCCTGTGCTAAACCTGGCTTGTTGCTTTTTGTGCTGCTCAGTGTTCCCAGCTTGAAATCAGTCCCCAGTTTGGTCCGAGTGTAGGATAGGATTTTTTTAGGCAACGCACACTGAGAAAGTAGGAAAATACTGGGACGTATTAGGGACTTCTCATCTCCGCAGGTTCTTTTTTCTTTGCTTGGTCGAATTGTGAAACCTTTTTGACTGAAAACCACCTCTGTGTGTTGCGTTTTGAAAGGCGGGTAGCGTGTGGTATTTTTTCTGTAGAAGAAGAAAAGGAGCTGCTTTTACAAGCGGAGTAAAGCACACAGCACTGTGGGGACAGCTGTGTGTTTCGGAGCAAGAGGGAGATTTGTGAGGGAACATTGTTCTGTCATGTTTGATTTATTGGCTGGGCAATAATTTCTGTGTCTCCCAAGAAAATCTGAATTTAAAAGCTGTGGCAGCTTAAAAAAGAGTCTCCAGCTGAACTTCATATGGTCTCAGAAAGGGTTTTGTTTATTTTCCGGTCCTGGGCTGCCACAGACCTAGTTATTTTCAGTTTATGGTGATGTCTCTCATTTCGGAAGAGTTTCTTTCTCTTGCTGGGTGCACATGTGGCAATGAAAGCAGCAAGCTGGCAGCACATTACGTGCTGGTGAGTTGTAAAAGTAGAGGATGTTATTGTGGCTTTTCTATGGCAATCTTCAGTAACAGTGGTGATACTAACACATTAAAAACTTAGTAAATGGAAGTGTAGGGCTTTTTTTTAACATTTGTCTCTAAGATTGAGTAAACAGGAGGTATTTGGAGGGGGAGAGGTGCTGGAATGCTGCAGTGTGTACTGTTGCTTTTCTTTTTTTAAATTGTAGACAAGGTTTCCATTAAAATCCAAGAGCATAGAGTAGGTAGGGTCTTGTGCAATGTAGTTCTCTCCCCTCTTGAGAACAGTGAGCATTATCTTGAGAACGGTGACGTGGCCCTACTTGGCCACATCTCGATCAGGAGCGCGTGAGAGGCATTCGTTCTTTTCAGTGTCACTGCTTTCTCTGGCAGGCAACCTGTGGAAAGGGAAATGTTTGTAGCTTTCAGTTAAAAAAGTCTCTTCCAAGGGCATTTTTGTGTTATTCCCAGCAAAGTGATGTGTATTTAGGTAGACTTGCAGTTGGGTAGATTCTGTGCGGGAACAGATATCTTGATTCAGAGACTGGGATTAGTGTTCTGTGTCAGGGATTTGCGGGACAGGAGTTCGTGGTTTTGCTGTGCAGAGACCTACTTGCTGTCAGGGACAGTGTGAATCTGCTGGTGTACGAGAGAGGTGACTGATGAAGCTTTCTCACTCCCACGGTGCGTGTGGTAGCTGTAGGGGGGGTACTGTGGATGAGAAATGGGTTGAACGTTGTCTTTTCTCTGCGGTCATGCTCTATCCTCTCAGCTCTGGTGGGTAGTGTGCTGGTGCTGGTGCCCCCCCCCCCTACTGAGTCCTGGCCATGAATGTCATTTGTCAGCATTTCTTTGCTTGTCAGAATTGTTTGGGCTGGTGGAGAGACTGCACCTCGGGGAGAGTTACTGCCCAGTGTGGGGATTCACTCGCCCACTGCTGCCTCAACACCAGGCTAACTGGAATCCACTATCAGACTGGTTTTCCCCGGTCCGTGATCACAGGTACCCCCAGATTAGGTGTTGCTGATACCTTCTCGCTTCTGTTCCCAGAGCAGCAACGTGACCTTAATCGACCTTCCGGGCCATGAGAGTTTGCGGCTTCAGTTCTTGGAGAGGTTCAAGGCCGCAGCCAGGTAACTTGGAGGAGATTGGCAGGGGAGGAGGGGGCAGGTGATGTTTCGGACGGGGGTGAACCAAATGATGGTGCTGAGGATGCTCTGAGCTGGGCTGGGTTCACTCTGAGGTGGTGCCCTGAGAGTCAGAGCTCTGCCATGGGGTAGCGGGCGTTAGTTGTTGTTCTGCTTTCCCGCCTGCATGTGTCTGTAGTGCATCAGGAGGCAAAGCAACTGCAGCGGGGAGGTTTAGGGGATGTGGTATATCCATGGGACAGAGAGGGAAGGATTTCCTGCTGGGGCTGAAGGTGGGGTGTATTTCAGCCAGCACATGCTAACCTGCTCTTGGGTTGGATGAGATCAGTTGTGGAAACAAATGTGTTAGGCCAGGCTGGAATACTTGTCGGCGAAGATCGTTGCAGAGCGTCAGGCCCGGCCCATGTTCTTCCCTCTTTCCTCCAGAGCCATCGTGTTTGTGGTGGACAGTGTGGCCTTCCAGCGGGAGGTGAAGGATGTGGCGGAGTTCCTGTACCAGGTCCTGGTCGATAGCATTGTGCTCAAAAACACACCCGCACTGCTGATCGCTTGCAATAAGCAAGGTATTGTGTGCTGCCTTGCGGATTCAGTCCTTGAGTGATAGGGGTTCATGCCACGGATGCTGAGTTTCTTACAAGTTGGGATTTCAGCAAAATGAAGGCTGGAACTTAGTTTTAAATTTGGACTACTCAGCAGGAAAAAAAACGTTAGAAGAATTCTTAGGTCAGGTATGTCTAATAGCTTTGCAGAGAAGCACCACTTGGGAGAGCTACAGCTTTTTAGTCCGGCTTAAATAAGGCAGATGGCTTTCTGCTTGTGCAGAACTGTCTTCCTGAATCAGCAGGCAACAGAAAATAGGATCAACTTAAGCATAATGAACTATCTCTACACACTTGGTAACTTCAATGTTAAAATCAGACAGCCGTTTAGCTGCCAAGATTATATGTTTTCTCTTGATTGGACGAGCAGGAACATCCAGTTACTGGAAAGGACTGGATTTTCAGATCCCTACAACTTTTACAGTGAAGGTGTGGATCCCTGTGTAACAGTCTGAAGCTTTTGGGCAATATCAGATTTGGTTTTCTTAGTTATTTCGTGCAGTACGTCAGGAGCTGCCTGAGGCCTTCGTGGCTCCACGTGCCATAGGTTAAAAAGCGCTATGTTGAGCTCTGGAGTGCCAGGACAGGTTGAGAGTGGAACGTCAAACCCCGTCCTCTGTTTGAAGCAACTTACTGCCCAGCAAGAAGAAGTTAATTCCCTACATTATGTCAGACTTTGGGTTGCTCCCATTCATGCCTGCAAACCCAAAGCTCCAGCGTCCTTACCCTAGTGCAGACACAGCCGTCTTTGTCCTGGTGACTCTGATGACTGCACAGTGTGAGCAGGCTTTACTGTACCTTTAGGAGGAGGAACCAGGTTCTGAATTCTGACATAAAACCAAAGAGCTGATTTCCTTTTCTTTTCTCTTTCTAGATGTCACAATGGCAAAATCAGCAAAACTTATTCAACAGCAGCTGGAGAAAGAGCTGTAAGTATGAAATTGGATCTTAAACCCGCTGAGCTTCTCTCTTCTCCTTTCTATCTCTTACCTCAGTGCTCAGTGAGCTCCCTTGAGCCACATCTAAGCTCATTGTAGAAAAAGAGCAGTCTGTTTTGTCTGTGTAGGTGTAACTAGGGTGAGAGAAGATTGCTCCTTGCTAAAGCACGCAAAAAAGCAGTAGGCACAGGCAGCGTATTGCCTCCTAGAAGCTGTGGGTTGGAGAGACGACATCCCGATCCTTTCCTAAAAGCTGCTATTCTTAGGCTAAGCGATACCTCCCATGGCCCAGGGAGGTATCTGGGTCCTCTCTCAGGTACAGGCAGGGTTGGCTCCCAAATGTCAGACTTCCTGTGCGTGGTGTGAAGATGTCAGTAGCTCTGCTCGGTTGTACTGGCACAGGTTTTTTTGCAGGGCTGCTCTGACGCAAAAGGGCTTGGCATGCAAAGCTTGAGAGCTGGGGAGAGAGTGTCTCGTTTTCCTGGTCTGCTAACAGGCATTGCAGGAGCCTGTTTGGGACCCCATGTTGGCCCTAGGAAGGACATTAACCTGGGAAAACAAATGATGTATGATCTGTTGCTAATTTTAAGTTGTAAGAGAAAGTGGAAGGAGGAGAAAGTGGCTTGTAGACTGTGCTACGTTGTAAGCTGCCAGCTGAATGAGCTGCAGCATCAATGGCTGGTAAGTCCATCTGGGGAGGGGGCAAGTAGAAGATGATTTTTTTTAAGCTCTATTTAGTCTCTGTGCCTGAAGGTTCTGCCTGTGAGTCCCATAATTGTAGTTAGGTCAAATCTGCTCTGGGAGAGATCTGTGCAGCTCTTGTGGACTTCTCCACCAGCATCTAGTAGAGATTTTGCTTCCCCACACACACTCAACTGGATGTTTTGCCTTCCTGTTGCCTGTGGGTCCTGTTTGCTGGTTTGCAGTTAGCGGCAAGGCGGTTGGGGGTAGGAGGAGGAGTGTAGCTCTTTGGTCTCCAAACAAATGCATGTTTGTGGGATATGGCCATCTTGTTGCCAACTGGTGGACTTGGCAGTGTTAGGTTAATGGTTGGACACGCTGGTCTTAAGGGTCTTTTCCAACCTGAATGATTCTGTGATTCTGTAATCTCTTTGGCCAGTAGACGGCAGCAGGGGTATTATTGCTGGTGCCTCTTCCAGGCTGAGTACCTGACCTTCCCGTTTTTAAGGGAGGAATTAGTTGCCACATATTCAAGCTCTCCAGGAAAATAAGCATTCCTTGGTTCTGATGTTGGGCGTTTGGCAGTTATCCGTGTGTAGAAGTTGTATTTCTAGGTAGGTTATATGTGCCCTGTTAGGAAGTGTTATTCCCGCAGGCTGGCAGATTGCTGCCATCCTCTCCCTGCGCTGCCGTGCTTGGATGTCCTTGTGTGGAGAGCCCAAGGAAGTGTCTGCTCTCTTATTCCTGAACTCAGATCTCTGGGCATTGATGTTCTTTCCCTGTGCCCCATTAATTTAGCTCCATTCTGTGAATAAGGAGTAGCTGGGCTTGACTGAGAGCAGGCACTGCCAGGCTGCTCTGTCTCTGGAAGAGATGCAGCAGTCCAGCCATGAGGCTCTACTAGGCAGTCAGAGACCTGGGGAGAGTGCTGTTTGCCCCTGTGCCTGGTGCAGCCCCTTGACTTCCCTCGCCTTGCTTTTTGGGACCTCAGAGGCAGTCAAATCGCAGTGCCTCGGAGTCTGTTGGGCTGTTCCATCTCCCTGTGCTGCCTGTGCCTTGGACGCCAGGTGAGTGTGGACAAGGAGGTCCATCCTTCCTCTCCACACGTGGCCGGCAGCTGAGGTGCAGCGAGCTGAAGGGCAGGAGCAGTAGTGACGTTGCAGCCCGGTCCTTGGGCAGGCAGTGCTCACGGGAGCAGTGGGGAGACTCGATCTCCCTCTCAGTCCCCAACGGTATTTGGCACACTCAGGTGGCAGAAGGGTGAGCCTCTGCACGATCCCTGATACCGCGGGTGCCTCTCTCTTCTCAGTTAACTCGTTAAACCAGTGCAGATCCTGAACGCTGTGGGCTAAACCATATGTAATGCCTGGTGACTGGTGTCCGCTATGGGGATATTGGGGAAATTCAGATGAGGACATCATCTCCTGACTCTTGCTGTTGCTTATTACAGAACAAAACCTGTTTAAGCACCCTCTCCTTGGGTGGCCTCCTGTCTTCTCGCACTTTTGAGCCCCTCTGCAGTTGTACCTTCCAGCGGGTATTTAAGAGAAGTGGCCAAAGTGCCTGCCCCTGCCTGCGCAGAGCCATGGCACCTTCTACCCTTGGTGTAGTTGGCATCCTGCTGACAGAGCTGGGTCCAAAACATCTCAGCAGCCATGATGTAGGTAACGTTCCCCTGGTTCACAGTTTTTGACTCTTCCCCTTCTCTGTCCACAGCAACACCTTACGAGTGACCCGCTCTGCGGCCCCCACCAGTCTGGATGGCTCAGCCACTGGGGGCCCTGCCCAGCTGGGCAAGAAGGGCAAGGACTTCGACTTCTCCCAGCTACCCATGAAGGTGGAATTCGTGGAGTGCAGCGCTCGGGGCAGCAAGGGAGAGGAAGGAGATGCTGACTTCGAGGGCCTCGAGAAATGGCTGGCCAAGGTTGCCTGAACAGAAAAGGGAGGGGCTGGAGGGAGAAACCTGGGGAGGCTGGGGGGTGGAACACTTGGAGACTGAAAGGAAAAAGATGGTCTGAAGCACTCAAATCTCATCTTGCTGTAGGAGACTTCAGCTGGAAACCAGCATTGTGGTGTCTTCCTCTGCTGCTCATGGGCTTGGGAGCAACATGACACAACTGCTGGTGTGATTTTCTCTGACTGTCTCTTCACACTGCAACATTTTTTTTCCTCTCCCCTCTTCCTTTGTCTTCCTCTGGGATGCTGACCCTTTGGAATTCTTTGTTTCCTTAATCGTTAGGCTTTTCATTTGGTAGTTGCCAAGAAAATTAGGAAGGAGCGAACTTCCAGGTGAGTTTGATATTGATGTCTGCGTGTTGTCTTCTGCCTTGGTTTAGCATTGCAACCCTGTTACCTCGGAGCTGCTGATCACCTCCTGGTTCTGACTTCTTTCCACAGCCTCTCGGTGCTTGGGAGCGCTGTGCACATCATTTGTGCTGCCCCGGCAAAGTGCGCAGACTCTCTTTGTTGGGCAGTCATTGAGGAGGGTATAAAAAGCTGTTTACCTCCGTGTCTCCTACCTTCCCGTTCTTCCAAACCGGTGCAGTCCCGTTTCTGTGGAACTGGAGTGGTCTATTAAATGCCAAAACCAGGCTGATCTGACTCTGTCACAGGCACTGCCTGTGTCCTTTGCTGTGTCTTTGGGTGATTTCCACTGTTGGACATTTCTTGGGAGCTTTTCCTTTAATGCAGGGCTATGTCCTGAAGGCTTGTTTCCCTCTGCTTCTCCTTCCCATACTTCATGCTCTTCTCCCACAGACATGTATGCACACTCTCCAAGTGGCAGAGTTACAGTAGGGTCTTAGCTTGAAACTATGAGGCAGGCACGTTTTTAGATTCGTACCTACATTATGCATGAGATCTGGCATGACAGGCGTTTGCTGTGCAGTCCCCTGCCTGTCTCCTGTGTGATCTCAACTGTTAATCTTGCAGGGAAGATTCAGGGAATGCCTGTCGCTGTAGCTGTCCCAGGGGCTCGGCAGGCTGCTCGGAGGCTTGGAGTGTTGGAGGTCTCTGATGTAGCATGCTTCTGAACTTTTCGAAGGACATTGCTCTCCTCCTTCCCATGCTCTGGCCAGGAGCATCGGTTAGCCAAAGGGAGATCTTCCAGCAGCATTGGTGTTGGTCGGGTGGGAGACAAGACCCTGGTGCTGTGCTGGGTGTTCAGCTTCCCCTTTCTGAACAGCCTTAAAACACAGTTGCCCTGCCCAGCAACTTCGTGCAACTTCGTGCTCTGATGGGGTGCCATTTCTGTGCGGCACCTATGTGAGGATGATTGCTCTCCTTGCAAATTGCGAGGTCCTACCGCATTGAAATTTTTTCTTTGTTTTTGTTGTTTCCCCTTTTGTTTTGGGGTAGGAGGGAGTGGCTGGCTCCTGGTAGTCTTTTGCAGGCTCCTCTCCTCTCTGGTTTGATGCTTCCTTCACCGCTCAACTGATCTGTTGTGTTCTTTCCTTTCTGTCTGGGGCATTCTCTGCTTCCCTGTGGCATTGCCAAGTGTTAGTAGCATCGGGAAGAGCCAGAACAGTCTTCTGCAAAGACCTGGCTCATGATGCATTTCTTGTCTTCTGAACCCAGTGGCTCTTCTACTACCCGTGCAGGAGGTGGGGAGGATTATATTTACGAAGTACATTATATTCTTATATTTCCTGCAGCCAGAGCATTGTTGGAACATGCTTTTCATGCTTTGAACTCCCTTAGCTGGAGCTGCTTCCCACGCCGCCTGCTTTGAATCCATAATGCTGAAGTGAGAATGTTGCTATTTTTTTGGGTGGTCATTCTGCTTGCAAAGACCTGTCTCCTTGAAAAGCAAAGGCCAGGCACCAGCCTCTGTTGGGGTGAGGTAGCATGAGACCATAGTTGGTTTTAAGTTATTCTTATTAAAAGTATTCCCTAAATAAAAATTTTTTGCTTAGATGTTTGTTCTCAAGTCTTGGTTTAGTCTGCCTGTATTCGCCTCTTCTCCGTGGTGTCAAATCCGCACGGACTGGGACTTTGCTTCTGCTCAACACGATGCTGGAGATCAACCTTCCTGCTTGGTGGCCAGGTCTGTGTTGTCAAAAACGAATGCCGCCTCCATGCGCAGGGCTTTGGGGTTTTTTTTTGGGTGCGTATTTACTCCTTAGTCTGGATGTTAAAGACTTGATAATCACATAGCAAAAAAAACCCAAACCGCCAACAAAAAAGGCACTTTGCCCAAATGCACAAGCAAACTCAAGCCAGCTGCAGTGCACTGTGCACTGTTGTGGTTTAAGTCAGAGAGCACTTGCCCCGCTCTGCGGCAGGGGTGGCTACGGCACCCTGCAGCTTTACAGCTGGATGGAGAAACCTCGGCTTTCCCCATCTGAGCCTGGCTGCGGGGCGGCTGCACGGCTGAGCTGGGGCCGGTGCCGGAGGATGGAGCATGCGTTGGGCTGTCGCAGAGCTGCATGTGTTTTTTGGGCTGCACTCCATGACTTGCTTTTAAAATATTTGGGGCTGTTTTTCCCCAGCGGCTGAGGAAAAAGGGCAGAACTGGAAACTCTGAATGTTGTTTTCTTTTTTTTTTTCCCCTCAGTCAGCTTTGTGCTTTGTTTTTTGCTCTTACGTATAAAAACCTTGCTCCCAGCCTGTGGCTTTGTGCTGGCTGGGCAAGTTGCTCCTCAGGCTGCAGCTTGGCAGCCAGTGTGTTGAGATGTCTTTGGCAAGACAGCAGGATGTGATAAACTCAGTCCCTTCTGCTCTGGCTGCCTGACCCAGAGTCAGTCACCCTGCTGTATTTACATGTCTGCAGGGATTGAGGTTTTCACTGTACTTTAAAGCTCTTTTGATCAATGTTTTTTGCTATGGGTTGTGTTTCGCCTGCAAATTGTTCCCCTGGAAAGGAAGGGTGCTTTCGGAGATCGACAAGCACAGTGAGATCCAGGATAGCAGAAGCCACATGGAAGTGGAGGAGAGATTGCTGAAAGGCAAAGAAAAGCAAAAATAACATGATGTCTGAACATTGGCATCCCAGCGTTGGTGGTTTCCAAGGCTCCCAAAATCAGGTGGTGCAGCTGTGACCTGTCCTGTGCGTAGAGCCATTGGCCAGCCCCAGCCACCTTGACACCTTTGGGGCCAGGAGATTCTGTGTTGGCCGTGTTTGGGCCACCTCGTATGCTTTTGCTGGCCGGCACCTCCTGGGGCTTGTCCAGCTTGATGTTACCCCTGATGGGATGAAGGCGGAGAAGGAGTTAAGGAAGGTCATGCGGGTGTTAAGGGAAAACCTGAGAGGTGGAGGGGGAATAGGAACAGTACAGACAGATCTCATGTTCGTAAAGACTTGCTGATCCAGAGCAAATTCAAGGCAGCTCCCTTCCTGTCCTCTTCCCTCCTCTCCTTTCCCTTTACTCCCTCCATGAGCATGGATGCAGCAGGGCCAAGAGCAGAGTGAAAAGAAAAGTCATGCCTCGCCCTGCACAGCGATGGGGTGAGGACAGCAGAATACCCTTACCCAAGGTCCCTCCCCTACTGTCCCTCCCCATCCTTTCAGTCTGTGGTGCTGCCCGGGAGGGGATACAGCCACAAGGTAAAGGAGGAGGAAGGTGTGGTGGCCCTGACCAGCCCACGCTGAGCCCCATCTCGGCTCAGCCCTGGCCCTCAGTCCCCTCCTGAGCTACTCTGTAGGTGTAGCCGTCTCCCGCTCAGCCACGGCCATGTCTGTGCCTGGCCATGGACCCTGCCGATCCTGACCCCCCGACTGACTATCCAGCGCCCTTTGCTGTCTCAGCCCTGGGGATGGTATTGCTGATCCCGACCAGCTGCATCTGCCATGGTCCTCTATGGGTGGCAAATAACGCTTCAGCAGCCGCCTTTCCTACAGGAGCCATGGAAGAGATGGGACCTTTTCACATCTAGTGCATTCGAGTCAAGCCCTTTGCTCTTGGCTCCACCTTTTAGCAGCATCGGCTCGGTGAGACGAGCGGTGTGTCCTTTGCACGGCGCCAGGCTCTTGAGAAGCTCATGAAGCAATTCCTGTGATAGCGGTCAAGGGTGCTCCCATGTCACCCTCTACAGGTGACAGCAGGCAGTCATCATCAACGGGTGGTTCCCCAGATCCCACACTTCTCTTCCCATTCTAGCGGGCTGCCTTCATCCTGCCGGGAAAGGAGAGGTCCCGGGTAGTGCTGCAGGGCAGGTGAAGCTCTGCCAGAGCAGAGCAGGGAGGCCCTGGAGCTGCTGCGTTTCCTTCAGATGTGCCGCAGGCAGGGATACATCCTGCACAACCCTGCCCACAGCCCCTACCCCCAGTCCTCTGCGAGCTGCCTGCAGTCTCCTGCGTACTGCCTGCGGGCCTCTGCCTGCATCCCCACGCCCAAAGCCCACCTCTCTGACATTCCTGCAGACCCCTGCCCACAGACCCTACCTGCAGCTGCTGCACCCTGTCTGTGACCCCCTGCCCAATGCCTGCAGCCCCAAGCATTCTGCCTGCAGAACCCTGCCCACAGCCCCTTGCCTATATAGGCCCCTACCTGCAGCCCCTTCATGCTGCCTGCAGTCCTCTGCCTGCATGCCCATGC
>NW_009219326.1:11108-11794 GCF_000690835.1 Fulmarus glacialis
CCCGCATCCCGCCATCCCCCGGTCCCCGGTCGCCCGCCCCCTGCCTACCCCCCCATGCCTGCACCCACCTGCACTGTGCCTACAGCCCACTGCACCTCCTCTGCAACCCACTGCCTGCAGCCCCAAGCATCCTGCCTACAGCTCTCTTCCTGCAGCCCCATGCCCAAAGCTCACTGCCCACAGCCGCATACCTGCAGCCCCCTGCCTGCAGCCCCATGCCCAGAAACCCCTGCGCTGACTGCAACACCGGGCCAACAGCCCCTCGCCTGTAGCACCCTGCTCACACCCCCCCTGCACCCTGCCTAAAGCTCCATGCCCGAGCCCCGTGCCCACAGCCACATGCCTGCAACCCTCTGCTACCTGCCTGCCATTCCCTGCCCGCTGCCTGCAGTCCCCTACCCGCAGACCCTTCCTGCAGCCCACTGAACCCTGTCTCCAGCCCCTTGCACACAGCCCCTGCCTGCAGCCCCCCCATGCCCTCAGCTGCCTGCATCCTGCCGAGAGCTCCGTGCCCAAGCCCTGTGCCCCATAACTGCAGCCCCTGCGCCCTGCCTGAAGAGCCCTGCTCACAGCCCCTTGCCTACAGACCCCTGCATGCTGCCTGCAGTCCTCTGCCTGCATCCCCACGCCTGATGCCCACTGTATCCTGCCTGCGGCCCTCTGCCTTCAGCCCCATGCCTGTAGCA
>NW_009219326.1:12207-12482 GCF_000690835.1 Fulmarus glacialis
CCCCCGCCCCCCTCCTCGCACCCCCGTCCCCCCCCCCCCCTGCCTAGAGCTGCAGCCACAAGCCCCCTGCCCACAGCCGCACGCCTGCAGCCCCCTGCACACTGCCGACTTTCCTCTGCCTGCCATCAGCCCCATGAACCCTGCCTGAAACCCCCTGCCCACATCCATATCCCTGCCTGCAACTCCCTACTCGTGCTTGTAGCCCCCTCCCCACAGCCCCCTGCACCCTGCCTGCTGTGCGCTGCATTGCGGGATGATGGAGGCAGGGGGCTGTG
>NW_009219326.1:12921-13414 GCF_000690835.1 Fulmarus glacialis
CCCCTGCTCCTGTCCCAGCCGGGAGGGCATTACCTGTCTGGAAACGTGACGCCGGAGAGGGGACCATCGCCCACAGCAGGCACTTCTCCGGGTATATGGGATGGGGCTGCGCTCCAGCCCCCGTCTGCCTTTTGCTCCAGGTTTTGGGGGCTGCCCCCTCCCTCCCCAAAGCAATGGGCAAGGCGCAGCTGGAGAGCCTGGGAGAAGCCCGTCCCAGGACGGGGCTGGCATGGAGCATCCCTCGCTGGGAGCATGGCGGTGCCATGGGCTGCAGGAGGGGAGCTCAGAGCTGCTAAGATGAGGTCGCTCCCTTAGAAGGAAAAACAAACCCAAAAAAGACAAAGTACTGGCAGTGGGTAATGGGGGGGTGCGGAGTCAGTCCTCGAGTGGGCTACACCAGCCCCGCTGCCTTCTCCTGCACGTTGTACTCCTTGCTCCTCTTCACCTTCCAGCCGATGAGGGCGAGGAGGATGGTGCCCACCACCTTGTAGCC
>NW_009219326.1:13613-13814 GCF_000690835.1 Fulmarus glacialis
CCAGCCGGCACCAGGCTGAGCTGGGGACCATCCCCGTGGTCATCCCCGCCGGTGGGCACAGGGGGGGACACACAGCAGGGGTACCTGTTGCGGAGGAAGTCGTTGTTGTAGTAGGCGCAGAACCGGCGCTGGGTGCACTGCTTCTGCCAGTAGATGCAGGAGGAGTCGATGAGGGCACCAAACATGGCCGGAGCCGGCAGC
>NW_009219326.1:13884-25800 GCF_000690835.1 Fulmarus glacialis
GGCAGCCAGGCTTTGGAGGAGAGAGGATGGAGTCAGGCTGCTCACCCTGTCCCACCTGCACGCTTTGCCTGCTGTCCCCGAGGAGGTTCAACACCTCCTGGGATTCAAGCAAGCCTCTGAGCACCCTGCTGCCTTCCCCCAGCCTCATTAGGAGATGGACACTCACCCAGCAGCCTCATTAGTAAGAACTGGACTCCGATGGCAAACGACTTCTCGTCCTGGTTCACCACCCTGCAGGGGAGAAGCCACGGGAGGTCAGAGCTGCTGTGGCAGCTCTGTATTTGGCCAAGCATCTTGGCCTGTTGCACGTTTAAGAGGCCCCATTGATCCCAGCATGGGGAACCCATCACATCACGCTTCCCCCAGTGCCTTGCACCCCCCCCCTCCATTGCTCACCGTAAAACCATCATGTAGAGGGGGTTGTGGGACAGGCAGGCTACCAGGGCAGCAAAGGAGATGAGGAATATGGCAGGAAGAAGCATGTGGGAACAGCTGAGAGGACAGGAGCCTGTCTTGGCGGAAGACAGCCCGTTCCCAGCAGGGATCAGGGAACAGTTCTTGTAGATCTGTTGGAAACGTTTGGAAAAAACAAACGTAAAACTCCCAAAGCCAAGAGAAGGGTTTTTAGAGACACACCAGACCACATCGCTTTGCAGAAGACTGACGCGAGCGTCGGCTCCAATTTAAGGCACAGCCATGGCATCTTGCAATGAGATGTGCTGCCCTCCCCATGTCTCCACCACACTCCCAGGGCGTTACAGCACTTCTCCATTGCACCTTCCCAGGACTTCAGCTCCTCCGGTAGACCTCCCTGCTCCCCGCATCAAAAAGGCTCTACCCTGTTATTGCATTTGTCAGGTTCCTACAGCATGGCTGCAGCTCCACCGTCACCAGCAGGCAAGATGCGCTCTGCTCTGCAAACCACTCGTTTTACTCACCACTTGTTTGGGAGCGGAAGAATTAGCAGTGCTGTTCGTGCAGCCAGCGAAGCAGGGGGAGATGTACTCCACGTTGTTTTCCCCGCACACTGGGTGAAAGATGTGCTCAGAGCAGTGGCACCCACTCGGCGTCTTAACCTGCTGCTGGGAACTCAATGTACTGCCAAAAAGGAGGAGAAAAAAAAATTCAAAAAATTAAGAAATAGGACAGGAGGAAGAAAAATCCCTCTTACTAGCTAACCAGTTTCCCCGTTCCTATTTGCACTGGGACACTGCCAGCAGCAGGCTGGCCTTCTGCCAGACCCTGATCCCCTGCAGGTATCTCTGCAAGTGTACAGTGAACTTCTTAGCAGTAATTATGTTATGTCTGCAAACAAGTACTCACACACTTACTTTTTTTTCCCCCCAGCTGAAAACTAATCAGCCAAATTCCTGGAGAAATGTATCTGGGCTCCATCCAGAACTGCACAAACAGATGTGCGAACAATCCAAGCTGGACACACCATTCAGACAGAAACTGGAAGCGGGCTCGTTTCCAAACAAGCCTGACGACTGCGTGAAAGTCAAGAGGACAAACCGAATTATCTGTCCTGTCTTGCCTTACTACCTAAAGGAGTTCATCTGCTGGAGCGGCACGGTCGGTCTCCTGCGGGAAGCCAGCACCAGGGACCTGCCCTTGGGCACGGTGGGATGGGGCAGAGCTCATGTTCACCCATCCGTGTAGCCCACAGCTACCTGGGGATCCAGGCAAAAGGCTCTTACGCACTGCTGAGGTTGCAGGGGAGGAGGTTTCCAAAGTAATGTAAGGCAACAACCTCCTTTTCCACGCAAGTCCCTCCAGCAGCTCCCAGTTACACCAGCAAAGCCCGTCAGGACTGGTGTGTCGCAGAGGAGCCGAGACAGGCAGTCAGCCTGACACTGGCGGCAAGAGGTGAACGTTGTGAGGCCAAGGCGCCCTCCAAAATTTAGCACTTGCAGCACCTGATCTTGAGCTGAGGGATCTCCTGACATTCGAAGCCTTGCTCTCACGCGGAAAGCTTGAGATGCCAGTGCCTCGGCGGACTTCCATACGCTCCTGAATTCACGGTGCGTGCCGTGCAGATCTCAGAGCAAAATATAAACACGTCGCCCACGCATGAGTTTGCAGAGTGCTGTTGCTTTCCTTCACGGTTATTTAAGTGGCTTTTAAGTGGGAGAAGCGCATGGACTGCCCTGTCCCTCACCCCTCCACCGTACCCCTGGGACAGGAGGCTTGTTGCCGGTGAAGGGAAACATCTGTACAAAAACATCTGTACAAAAGCCCCTTGCTGGCAGTGCGTTGGGAAATGAGCACCACACATTTGACAGCAAGCCTGGGGTGGAGGCTAAATGTCATTTTTTTCTTAAAAAGGCATCATAGAGCCAAAAGTTTCCACCCAGGTGAGGAGAAAAGTGATGCCCAGCTGGATTGAAGGGAGTGTGGGAGGTGCCCATGTGGGGGGTTGATGTGGACGCGGGCACTAATACTACTAATTTCTCCCTAGCAATCCAGGACGAAAATCACACCCTGCTTGTTCGGTACAGAAAATCAGGAATAAATGCCCTCCCAAGCTTTCTGTGTTGCATAGCACTTAGATCTCCTCCAGGCAGTGGGATCAAGGAGCAAGCAGTAGCACGGCGATGTCTACTGCCTCTTCCCCTCCACCTGCATGTATCCCACTCCACGGATAATCAAGTCAAAAGCTGGAGGAATAAGGAGCTGGAAACAACCCAAGCGCCTGCGTTACCTGGGTGGGTAGATCCCATCGATGCGCCCTGTGGAGCAGCCCATGAAGAAAATGGGCAGGCAGATGAGGATGGAGAAAACGAGGACTACCACAGCAAACCGGGGGATGGCCCGGAGGGAGAAGGCAAAGCGTTTCATGATGATTCCTCCTAAGAGCATCCCGAGCGCTGCTGCTGGCAGGTTCACAGCTCCTGCAGAGGAACGAAGGCGTTAGCTGGGGTCCTGCCTGCCAAGCACCTCTCTGCTGGCAGAGGGTGGAGGTAGTGGCTTTGTGGACCTTGTGGTTTGGGAGAACCCCACCATTACTCAAGAAGACCAAAAGCCAAGGCAGTCAGCACCTATGAGAAATCTCGGCCCAAGGAGCCTGGCTTAGAGATGCAAGATCAAGCTTGATACATTAATTGCTTGCTCTTGACAACTTCTTTTAAGCATCCAAGTGATCCAGACCTGCTTCACCCGTGTGGTGGGGCTGCACGTTTTCAACGAGAGCGGTTGCTGGCCCACAAGAGTGAGCAAACAAATGTAGTCAGTCTCCGAGCGGCTGCCTGGCCTTCTGCAGCCATCTCAGGTCAGGAGAGTCATCAACCATCTCAAGGTGATCCCTAGGTCTCATCTGAAAATGAGTTTCCAGTGACTTCCTCCCATGGGATTAGAAAGCCTGGGCCATGCAGGCAGGTGGCTCCTGCTGATGGATATTTTTCACCCTCCGGTGGCCGCTGCCCGGCTGTGCTCACCTATGAGAAAGTTGGCGTATGAGGAGGAGGCACCGTACTGCTTCTCCAGGAACTTGTTGAGGAAGGTGGCGAGTCCCGCAATGACTGAGGAGAAACTGCACTGAGCCAGCACCAGGAGGATGAAGAGGGGGTTGAGGAGCAGCCTGAGGAAGATCTTTGGGAATCCTACGGGGAAACAGCAGGAAAAATGTGTTTTGGCCACGTGATTCTCACATCAGCGATTCGTACTGTGAAAAAACCCCACCCTTAGACTGTTCCCAGTGAGTGGATACAAGGGATGTCGAAGGCCATGGGAAAATGGAAGGGGAGACACCCTAATATGGCCAAAGTGCCCCGAGGAGCGAGGTGGAGGGCCAGCTCTGCCCACCACCCTCCCGCCCACGCTTTCCAAACCCACAAGCCTCCGGAGCACTTAGCAGCCACGGTGCATTTGTTTTTCTGGAGCGGGGGCCATACCCTCGGGTGGTGCAAACGAACAAAGCCGCAGGGGTTTTGGCAGAGTCCCGCCAGCTGCAGAGGGGCAGGGTCTGGCTCCTGCAGCTGATGCACACGTTGTATTTCCCCGGTGGGACCTCACGTCCCCCTGCCCCGGCAGGACAGCCTTTCAGCAGAGGCAGACTGACTCCAGACTCCTCAAGAGCAGCTCTGTTTATTTGGTCTCTAATTAGCTTTCCCCTTCTAGCAGAGAGTGCTGCGGAGACCCAGCGTCGTTCATCAAAGCCCAATGAGATAGAGAAGAAGGAGCTGACAGCCGCAGGATACGACTGCGGTGGATGGAGAGGGAAGGAGCGGGGGGCTTTAACTGGAAAGAAGTCATCATGGAGCTAAAAAAAGTCATTAAACTGATCTCTCTCATCAGTGACATCCCTACTCAAGTCCGTTTCGGCTACGCATAAACAAACTGGTGTAAGCTGCAGTGCAGTGACCTTCTCAAAGCGGCGGGCCGGTGGCGCCGGCAGCCCCATGCCCTCTCCTGGAGCTGTGGGTTAAACCACCCAGGTAGCGTTTTCCAGCATGCCCATGCCATTTAAGATCCTCAAACCAATTTTCAGAGATGATTCAGGCTCCACAGACCTCAACATCACTGTCTTATAGCAAGAAGGAGGCTGTGACCATCTTCCCGTGCTCCTTAGGGAAGGGCGCACCACAGCCCTTGAGGTGCCTGAGCTGGCCCTGGCATCTCCACGCAACGTGGTGGAGAGACTCAAAGGCCCCCAACAAGCACCCTCAGCTTGAAAATGCCAACGTTTGGTGGTCTCCACCCCCCCAGCATGGCCCGGCGCCCTGATCACCCTCGCCTTTAAGTACCAGCCCTTTACTTTTTATAAAGTCCAGCAGGGAGGTTTCTTCAGCCACCCCCTTCTCCATCTTCCTGAGCATGCCAGCCTCCACGTTCGGGTCCTGGGGAGGGAGAGAAGAGCAGCCTGTGGTGAGAGAGGAGCACCCACACGTGGCTGGCACCGTCCTGGTGTGCAGCGAAGCTTCGGAGGAGCAGGGTCTGTCCCAGATGCCTTTGACCCCCTGCCAAACCTGACGGTTTTCCTGCCCGTCACAGCAAAGAGGCGAATTATCCCCAAAATCACTGCAGCCCTTGAGCAGAGCTGCAAGACAGAAGCTTGTCCTGCTCAGAGAGGTTTCAAGAGCTTGCAAAGCTTTGCTCTCCTGAACCCTGTCAAGATACCTCTTCTTTAGTTCTGCAAAAAGTGTGAAATTGGAAGTTGGAGACAGGTCAGCTCAAGTCTGACCTGGTGAGTCCTCTAGCTATAATCATGAAATATTTTGGGTTTGATTTTGACCTTTAAAGAATCGATGACTAAACAACTTCAAAACAAAACAATTTTTGAAACTAAACCAGTGGGGCTTGGTTTTGAAAACACTGAAATGAAACGTCTTGATAGTTTTGCATCTTTTAAAATTTGTTTTAATGGGAAACTCGTCTCTTTTCTGCAATTTTTTCCCAAAGGAAAAGCCCATTATCAAACCCCGCTGCCCGGCTTTGTCCCGGTGCTGCTCCCGTGTATGCCACACTTGAGGATGCTCTGCTCCGAGCAGGGGCTGTCACTGATGCTGCTGCTGCTGGCCTCAGGGGAGCATCCCCTTGCAGAAGGTGTTGCAGTGGGGAGTTAAGATACAGCCATCACCAGCAGAACCAGGTCAGACACCCCAGGAGGGTCCAGTCCCCACGGACAGACCCCTACCAAGGAGGACTGCATGCAGGAACCCCAAGAAGCCACCCAGCCATCGCCCTGCCCCAGGGAAGGCGCAGGTCTGCCCAAAACCTTCCCAACAGATGCTGTCGATGCAGCTAGTGGGAAGGGCACGAGGTGCGGTTTTGGTCTGCTGAGCTTTGGTGGTTCTGGCTTTCCAGCTAATGGTGAGGAAGTCAAGGGTCTGGTCCTTCACGTGTTAGAGGCACAGAGCTTGTTTGGAAGACTTTTCACTTGTGAGAAGTTGTAACCACATCTGAGGAGGGTTGCTGGGCTCCCTTCCTCCCTCTCACCCCTCTCCTCCGGGGACAGGTACTCCCTCCCCGAGGTGCAGCCCTGGCACCAAGATGTTCTGACCCTCGGGAGATGAAGTCTCACCTCTCCTTTCAGCATGTACCGAGGGAAAAAGAAATAAGGAATGGATGTGAGCACCAAGCAGCCTGAGGAGATCAGCAGTCCCAGCCACCAGGCTCCGATCCACCGCTGGTCCCTCGGTGTCAGGGCCACCGTAGCTGCAAGACACAAGGACCCATCGTAAGAGCTCTGCTCCTGCACGTCTAAGGGTGAAAGGGGCAAACGTCCACGCAAATGTGGACTGGTGGAGCACAAAGGGTGGGCGCAGTCCAAGGGTCCCTCCACTGGCATGGAAGAGCAGACAGATGGAGGTGGGAGCTCCCACCAGCGTTGGTAGCAAGACGAGCCCTGGTTGTGTTTGACCTCCTTTCCCCTGGCCAGGATCCTGCACCGCCACTCCCCATCCAAACTGCGCCGAGCCTCCCAAATGACTGTAGATGGATTTAGTCAGCATCGAAGTATGCTGATGGCACAGGTTCAACTCTTCCCCGCCGAGCCAGCCAGCAAGGCGGCGATTACGGGGGCCCGACTCCATCCTCCCCTGCCCGGGGCGAACAGCGGGTTTGGACCGCGCTGCCTGCCAGGGATGCCGAGCTGAGACAGGGACCGGGAAAGGGCACAGCCGCTTTCCTGGAAAAAATTGCTCTCCCATTGTTCCAGGCTTGGTCACTATCTGCTTGCAGAGACCAAGGGAAGGACCCGTGCCGGCAGAAGAGTGCTGTTAATGAGCCCGGTTTCCGAGTGGATGAAACTCTGGGCGCCTTCTCCGGAAAAAGGAGGAGAAGGTGAGAGCCGCTCCGTCTCCAGCACAGACATCCTTCAGCTGGGCCAAGTGATGCTCACGGGAGGTTGACAGATTGCTTGGCTTGGCATGGGGACCGCATCTCCCCATCGCCGGGACGTTGCGGCTGGGAAAGGAACCAGCAGCAGCCTCCGGGTGGGAGCCCCGTGCCAGGATGCGGCAGGAGAGGAGCCCACGCCCCACCGAAACAATCGCCCCGCTTCCCCAAACAGGACCACTCCACTCCGGAGCTTGGACGTCATCATGGAGCGACCGGGCAGAGGTTGCTAAATCCATCTGCCGCCGCAGGGAGCGAGCCAAGGCTTTTTGCCATTTCCTGCCCCAGGTTAATTTATTATTCTTATCAGGCACCGGACAAAAATGTCAGGCGAGCTCTGATCTCTCTAAGGAAACACAGGAAAAGCCACATCAGTGATGGAGCTGGGGAGAATTCTTTAGTGATTAAGTTACCAGAAATAATAAGCATACACTGCAGATAAAGAAAATAAGCCCTGCGGTCGCTTGGTCCCTCTCTCTGCAGACACTGGTGAAGGGTTGTGGGGAGGAGGATGAGTAGACTCGAGCCTTCCCGTGCACCCATAGGGCAACGGTGGCCCTGTGGTTGTCTTCTCCATCCCTGGATGTTTCAGATATCCCTGCTCCTCTCCACCACCATGCTGGGGTAGTGTGATACTTCCTCAGTGTGGTGACAGTGGGCAGACCCCAGCAATGACCACCAGCACTTCAGTGCAGCACCATGAGTAGGACATTGAAATGTCCCTACCGCAGGGCTCTGCTTCAGTGGTGGCTTCAGGACCATCTGTAGCTTTCCTCACGGGGAGACGGAGTGGAGAAGTGTGCTGGAGGTGCTATTCCAGGTCAGGTCTTTCGAAGGGAGCGGGTTTGGTGGGTCACGGGTCATCTCAGAGTGACCTTCTGACTCACGGAAGGCTTTTAGGAGGACCATGGCTACTTGAGAAATACTCACCAATGTCAACTCTTCCCATATCCACGAAGAGCCGCAGCACCACGGATCCCAGCAAGTATCCAAAAGCAGGGCCGAACACGGCGATGGCAAAGAGGATGGCTGGAAAAAGGGAGCAGGGAGAGCCAGTGTGAGCAGGGAACAGTAGCTTCAACGCAGATATGGCTTTTGTCTTCCCACGTGAGGCAGGAATGGTGTTACAACATGCAGAGGAGAGAAACTATCTTTTATCAAGCGGCAGATGATGAGGAGATCCCCTTTGCTCAGATGCTGAACGCGGTGTTTATCTAACAGGATTAGGAAGAGGGCAGGCAGCTACCTGCAGAAAAAGTCCCTCTGCTCTGCTGCAATCAAGGCTTTGCCGATGCGTTAAAAGTTGTCAGCTACACCGTGAATATCCATGATTCACTGTGACAAAGGGAGGAACCCCAGAGAACAGCAGGACGGTGGCATCCTGGGCTCCCGCAGGTGACGGAGACCTTAATCTCCTACGGGAGGCCAAGGAAACAAAGCCGTCTCAGATCCAAGCAAAAAACATTCCGTGCGAACTTCAGGGGAGGTGAAAGATGCCGAGAGCAAAAAGGCCAGCAGATCACCCTCGGCTCAGCTGAACCATCCTGTTAAAAAAATAGATAACTTGGACCTAACCCATAAGGTCAAAATGTTTCCTTTTGACTTCTTTGGAATGAAAGGATTCAGGTTTCCTCCCTGAAAGAAACTCTTTGCACAACCTTCTTAAGATGTTCAAAAGGAGACAGTCTGCTTGAACTGCATTGACCATTTCTGTACATTTTGCTGGTCTGGAGCCTTTGAGCATACTGGGTGTGAAAGCGCCTGATCCCACCGCTATGCCTCAGCTGTGCACCTATTTTAAAAGCTTTTTTTTTCTAATTAGGCAAGGCAGTGCTTTTGTTTCTACAACATAAACCTAAGTATTGAAGGGCGGGGTCTTTAGAGGAGTATTTAACCTCATACATAGACAGTAGTGTTCCCTTTTCGTAGGAAGGTGCTGAGACCTAAACCGAAACAAGACTCAAAGGGCAACGGTATTTATGTTGTATTGAGGGAATCCAGACTCACAGTAGCCATACCCCCCGACACAGACATTCTCACGGCCCTAAAGTGACCACCTATATTATAAAGAATGAGCCAGTCCCATTTTCCTTCATCTTCAGGACCTGCAGGTTTGGGAATCCAAAGGGCACTTAGAGGTCCTGGGAACAGTGACCCCTCGCCGCAGGGGGAAGACGAGGATGCTCTGTCCCTCCTTTTGCCAGCCCAGACTACTATATTTGAGCTGAGAGGAGGGAGTACTACCCGCAGGGGAGACTTTCTGCAGAGCTCTTAGGTGGTGCAGCAGCCCTTCGCAGCAGGAGCCTGGAGCAAAGCACGCCTGGGTGGGTCTGGAGACCCTGCCAAGCACTCCAGTGCTTGTCCAAAGCCTGTCCTTGGGAGTCTAATTCGAAGGCTTTACTTCTCCTTTAGCGCTTACCTTATTTTGGAACATCCGCTGTTGACTCCTAAATCACGCTGACGCCTTTGGCTGCTTTAAGGACATTGTTTGGCACCAGGAGGAATCGGGTTTTTAAATAACTTACGGACTGAGCTCAAAGCCCACATAGGCAGGCCAGCACCAGATGGGTTTTGCCATTCACAGGGAGAAAAAATGCAGTTTAACATGGAAGCCAGCACCTATCTCTTTGCAATCAAGAAGTCCTCCTGAGCCTGGGGGGCTGCCCACCGGGCAGGGACCGATTCCATGGCAAAAATGTCGATTTTGAACCCTTGATGCGAAACCTGTGTTAATTGGCTCCTGCAGGCTGTCATACCTCTGGGTAAACCATGATGAACCGATGCTCAATAAGAGCAGGAGATGGCCTCTGAGAAGGTTTCCTTACTACTCTTTCCCACCATGGACGGTGTAAGTTCTCACAGATGCAAGGGAGAAGCCCCAGCTCATCCATCTCATCTCCTTGCCCTGATTCTTCGGCTTCCTAACACCCACACCAAAATATAACTCTACAGAGAAGAGCTGACTATCAAGGGGAGAGACAGCCCAGCCTTTTAATGGGGGAGGATCTCACCTGAGTCCCACTGGCTGCTCAACCCGTGTCCGCAGGTTCCTCTCCAGATGAGCACCTCTACATCTCACCTCTACATCTCACCTCTAAGGTTTGGAGGAAACAAAACGACATACAGCAACGGTCCCACTTACCAACGTACAGCGGGGAATTGTTTGCTTCTGCAAAGTCATCTACATAGGATATCCCAAAGGGCTGGATGGGAACCGTCCCGATTCCAGCCAGCAGCTGGGCGATGACCATCATTGCCCATATGCTGCTGGCCTCCTTCTGGGGATCCTGGGTGGTGTTCGGGCACACAAACTTATTCTCTGCATAGCAGAGTTCAGCCTGGACCTGGCTTTTGTTACCTGAAAGGGAGAAGAATGAGCATTACAACGCTGGGCAACGCTGCCTCCTCCCAAGCTTAAATCCCTAAATACTGTGAATCTCCCAAATTTGCTGAGTAGGCACACACTGTTGGATTTCGGATGGATCGCTCATTTTATTGAGCAGTTCTCATCACCTTTCCCTTCCTTTGGGGTATTATACTGAGGTCAGCGTAGCAAACAACCTCACAACAAAAAGTGATTTTCATCAAACTTGTAAAGACAGGCTGATCAGAGAAGATGGAAGCAAATTGATTTTTCCTGCGAAGGGTCAGCCCTGCAGCCCAGCTCCAGTGAGCTGCATTTGAGCTGTCAGCAGAGGATGAAAAGCTCCCCGTCAAAGCTGCAGCCACGCCGGACCCAGCCAACTGACAAAAGCCTTCAGACAGATGGTATCAAAGCCAGTGGAAAAGCTTAAATATTCACGGACGGAAAAACCTGTTTTTCACGCAAAATGAAGGCGTTACGGAGCAAACGGAGTAAGTCCTGGTCTTTTGGTGCTAGCTCTTCCCACTCTGGCTTTTCTTTTTTCTTTTTTTTAATTATTTGTAATTAGTTCAACATTCCTATCCTGTGTATTACTCCTACCCGAGTAATAACTGTGGATTTTCTACACTTCTGAGCAAAAAGACACAAAACAAAACCAAATATTTGTCAGGTGATTAGGGGTTTTCATTGGCATAGTGCGGCAGCACATTCCTAATAGTAGGTCACCACAAAAATCCTTATGTAAGTCCATTCGAAGCCGCGTCTTCTAAAGGGCCCACGTGGCGAGACAGAAGGAGCCTCCTTTTCTAATAAAGATTTTACCGCAGCAAAAGCGAGAGCCACAGAAGCCTCTCATGCCAGATTGCATTCTGTGGAGTGAGGCTGCTCTCGGTTTAATGAGGGCAAACCCAACCCACGCTGGCTTTTTGTTATCAATGGTCTTTGCTCCCGTGTGGTACCCAGGCAGGAACAGGGAGCGATGCTCCCTGGGGTGACCGGGCCGCCCTCAGCAGGACACCCTGCCCCCAAATCTCCGTTGCCCTCATTGCTCAGGAGCAGCCCACCTCCTTCCAAAGCAAGGACCTTACTTCTTCATGCCGTCCAGACATGGGGAGGTCTTCATCCTGCTCAAGACTGCCATGCAAACTCCAACCAGGACTGGAAGTATCTTCACGGGCTGTAAATACCGGGCCAAGACGCATACGGCTCCGAGCAGAGGTGATGATACCTGCTCCTTCAACTTGTTTCCTTCGCAGTAAGAGCACCCCCCGTCCCGAATCCTGACCGGTTCATAGCCTGACACATGAATTTAAGCTGTCAGAAAACTTCACATCTGATGCCTGATCCTCCCTCCAAACCGGCCGACTTGAAAAACATGGAGACGTTTGAGGCTGCGTAGCAGGGAGGCGGCTGCGAGCCAGCAGAGAGCCGGTCCTCACATTTCTGCGTGAGCGCTGGCACACTCTCGGCCCCACGCTGGGCCATCATTTTTAATAACGTTTCATGGGATCTGGGCTTGCAGATCAGCCATGGCGGCGCCAGATTTCCCAGAGCTGATGTGGGAGAGCAAAGCCGGAGGATCTCTAACCCTTTGGTGGGAGCAGAGATTGTCGGGCATCTGTGAGCAGCTCTGCCCTCGCTGTGCTTTGCTCCCTGCCTGGGGTTTGCACCCTGCTGAGCTGCGGCAAAGTCATAGAATCATAGAATCATTAAGG
>NW_009219327.1:0-17581 GCF_000690835.1 Fulmarus glacialis
GGTGAATCTTTATATAAACACAGAGGTACTGCCAAAAATCACATTTTCATCTGGAAATGTTGTGCCTACTCCAGTTACAGCTGAAATAATTGATTGCTAGAATTGATAAAACATCCTTATTTTTTCCATTGATAGTGTTTTAGGCCTTGACCTGCCACAAGCTGGTGCTTTATTTATATATAGTGTTTCAAGCGAGTGAAGGGTCTGATCGTGAGCTCAGGAGAAATCGGGACCCCTTCCTTCTCCTCGTTTACACCTATCTCTTATCCTTTGGCCAGCATTACCCAATCTGCAGGTTTGGGAGCAGATCCCAGTTTCCGAATACGCGCGTCCATCCTGCCTGCACTTTGTCTGCATGACGGGATGTGTACCGCCTTCCCCCGCAGCCTAGCTTACCAAGGAAAGAAGGTGGGCTCACACAGCGGGACCAGCCATAGGCTTCAGTCCTCTGGTGTGAATGGCAGAGGAACCGGGGTGGTAGGTAGAGCGCACTGGGAAACGCTGCTTCTTCCAGCTCAGAAACGAGGAGGAGCTGGAGCTGGCAGCCACCACTGCCCCCCAAACCCTTCTCCCCCCGTGTCCCCAGTGCCTGTGGCCATCTTCCCCCAAAGTGGCAGTGTTCCCATCTGAAGTAAAAAATTGACCTGTGTCATATCCCTGTATGCCACGCCCATTGAAATGCTGCTTACACACATAAAGCATTCACTAAATCAAGTATTTTAAGTTGCTTTCTTGCTGAAAAGGTCTTTATGATAAATACCAAATTGGTAAAAGTATTCTAATGCATTGCAAAGAAAAGCTAACGTATCAGAACAGCAGCAGGATTTCAGAGAAGGTAAAGACTGTTCTATCACAACCTGATATATTTTATGGTAGTCAATTAAAATAGTAAGTTGAAACATGCAACTGCAAACATCCTTATCTTTGTTTCGCTTCAGCTGTGAATACGTAACCATACAACCTCTTCATGTAATAATCCTGATGATAGATTCGAGGTTTATATGTCACCTTTCACACTGGGGCCACTGGTATGTAAAAGCGTTTCAAATTCAGTTCGATACTGGCAGTGCTGTAACTGGTAAATAAATGCAGCATCAATTTACTGTACGGGCACAGCAAAAACATGATGAAGTCAGGAATAACAGGCCCTGTGGTATGGAGGGAAGGAGCTTTGGGCATGAATTTAACTGAGGGTCTTTCCTGTAGAGAGCTATGCAGTATTAAACACCTCGTGAACACAGATGAGAAATAAGCAAAATAATCTAGTTAATATTTAAATGGGTTTTAATTGATTATCTGAGATAGGAGCCTAGGTTTTCCTATGACTGGTGACCTGTAGTGCAGTCAACAAAAAGGCTGCACAAATATGTACGAATCGAATGTACAAACTAAGCAGCTCGCCAAGTTTAGAGATTTCTCTTGAATAGCCATGTTAATGAAGAGGATAATTATCAGCAGTTCCTGCTATGCGATGGGAATGTGTAATGGTAATGAAAAGTGCACACAGACTCTGGGAAATAACACGTGCTGAGGACTAAACGCTGGGACAAATATCCCTGATCTTTGAAGGAAAAGGCGGCAGAGGTAATACGAGATGGCTCTCCCAGCACACAGCCTGTTTATGTTAATGTAAAAGCCAACAGAGTAATGTGGGTTAACTAACAGAGTAAGTCCATTCGTTTCAATGACATTTATACCAAGGGATAATTTAGTCTCAATGTACAGAACATAGTCATAGTCCTTGTTCTATTCCCCAAGCAATTTATGTCCAGGGCATAACTCTAGCAGTGGAATTAGTAGGCTACTATCAATCTGTAACTTGTAATACCTTTCCCAATGCTTTTAGTAATCTTCCGTGCCTTTGTTCCTGAGCTGCTGATTTTTTCGGAAGATTTGCATTCATATGAAATATATTTGCTTGACTTTGTTACTTTGCTACCACCTGAAGAGTTGCAATTCCAAACTCTTAATATTGACAACTGATAACCAAAACTGGGAACACAGCAGAGTTACCACCTGAAATACATGAGATAGCTGGTACACTGGTTTTTTTTAAATGAAGAACAGAATACTATTTTAAAAGATATTTGTGTTGGAAGGAGACAGAAATCTACTATTTGTGCTATACTTTCCTTTTGTTTTGGGGAATCCACACCTAGCGATAAATGGAATTTCCTATTCCTTTACATGGTGGCATCTTTGGTCTCTGTGCTTAATCTGTCACGATGGAAGATAAATCATGGTTAACTGTAACTATTTCTTGGTGATATGAAATCCTTTCTACTGAGAATTGATGTCATCAACATTTTTACAGAGACTAGCTTTCATTATCAACATAGCTCAAAATCAAACTTATAACCTAGATGTGAAAGGCTGGTTTCTGCTATCAGATCCATAGGCCACTCTGTAAGGCACTCGCTGGTTGATTCCTACAATGCAGCACAGCCAGTTTATCTGGTATTGCAGCAGGTAATGCATACTTGCAAATACAAAACCTGCCACCTCCCATCAATCTCTTTAGTTATGCTCTGGGGTTGGATCCTCCTCGGAATTTTTTAATTTTAATTCAGATCAGAAAACAAGTCCAGCTGTTAAAAGACAAAGACCCTTCAGCTAGATTGCCCACCACCAGAACATTTGTTTGATCTAATCCACACTTGAACTTCCAGAGAACAATATTTTAATGAGTCAGTAAAAAAGTGTTAGATGGCTACCTGACAGCAACTGTCTCATTGCGAGCATTTGAACACGTCTTTATCCTTTCCTTCCAAAAAAGAATTAATCTTAATGAGATGCTCCAAAACGAGAATGTCCAAAAGAGATATTAGATGAAACCTCGGTCTCATTTATTATATCCTTTCAATGGAAGACAGTATCTCAAAAAAACCCCAGCATTCCAGTTCCTTAATCAAAAAATTACATACTTTGCATATTGGTATGATAATAGAAACTGATTTTTTTAAAGTGGTGTGAAAAGTCGGCATATCTTAAACTCTGGATGTCTAAAGTGCCCTTAAAATTTTCCAAATTTCCAAAAACTGCTTAGCCTTTTCACACACTGAAAAAACACTATTTGTCCCATACATTGTAGCATTTGCGCTTGGCCCATGTACATTTGAAAATGCTGATTAAATTCATTATAGATCTCCTAAAGTATGTTAAAATATACATGTCACTTTTAAATGCTGTAGTATGAAGTGAAAGTGCACAACTTCATGTATCTAAGGCAATGGTACTGTTTATATACCAGATTCATCTTCAATCTTAACAGCGGAAATACAGATGTTCATGGAACACAGATACTCATGACAACAGTCATGTTCCCTGTAATCTCGGCCAGAAAATATGAAGCAGAACAAAAATTAGGCTGTTGTCCAGAGTTCAGTCATTTTCTGATTACTAGTCAGAATAATACATACTTAAGAAAATTACTTTGCTCTCCGGGAAAAGAATGTTGAAGGTATTTTTTGAGGAAAGAACCCCAAGTTTTTTTTTTTCTTCTCTTCTCTTTAGCACCATTATAGGTGTATTATCCCACTAACTTTAAGATATACTATACATCTTTTCATATTTCTAGGGATCACTGTCTGATTGCTCCAATGTAAGGCAATAGAGAAAGCAAGGCTGCTTGTTTGATTGTTTCTTTCTTTCTTTCTTTAAACCATTCCTGTACAGATCAGGTGTATTTTTTCCTTTGGTAGCTTCTTGAGAACTTCTAGTTCAGTGTCACCATTCTGTGACACTGCCGAACCTCAAACTTTCATACCTTCAGTGAGAAATTAGGTAATATTCAGGTGGTGGTTTGAACTTGGCAGCTGAACAATCTCATCTGTATTTTTTTCCAGTTTGTGGAGACTTCATAGCTCTTTGCCTTTGAGTTAAATACCTGAGCAGAAGTGATGAGGATGGGTGGAGACTAGGAGAAAAAAGGAGGTAGGGAAAAAAGAAGAAAATGTGAATCCACCAGGTTCTTAACTCAGTTTTCATTCCACCGTTAAAAGCTATGTTGATCTGACGAGCTTTCTTTTATATACAAATAATAATATATTCTGGATTTTCTTGTAATGATATTGGAAATATTTACATAGTTTTCATTTGATTCAAGCATAATTTACTTTAGAGTCATTGTTTATGAAACTGTTGCTCTTCTCTCCCTTAACCACAGCCCAAACCTTCAGAAAGTAAAACGCAAAACATTTTCCTTTGGAGGCAGTCTGTGGGAGGCAGGGAGCAGGAAAGGTGATGGGACTGGGACATGGGAGTGACTTTGCATATAGGTCCTTTCTGTATTCTGCACATTGTTTGGCATTGCAAGAACAAAATGCTAACCTGTT
Organism: Fulmarus glacialis; assembly: GCF_000690835.1. NCBI lineage: Eukaryota > Metazoa > Chordata > Aves > Procellariiformes > Procellariidae > Fulmarus > Fulmarus glacialis. The sequence continues at coordinate 4,335 of NW_009219327.1, forward strand.
TCCTTCCTTGTCTTAGTAGTGACCTCATGGTGCAGCAATGCATGGGTTGCATCGCAGTGCTCTGCCTCTCTCTCTGCTGGCTTCCTGCCTTCACTCGTGTACTAGCATGGGAAGCTGAGAAAACTACACGTTTTATTGAACACTAGTGTAAATACTGACAGATGTGGCATATAAGGAACCATTAAGAGAGAGCATGAGCCCTGAAACCACTATTAAGAGAACAGAAGTAGCAGCCAGTGGAAAAGGAGGGGGAGGGATGGGGCAAAAGATTAGCTGGAGAGAGAACGTAGTAGAAGTAGACGAGGAGAGGATGTGGCTCTCCTAGGAAACAAGAAGCAGATGAAAAGGGAAACAAAAAGGAGTAAGGAGCACTGATTTTCCCGCCTGATGTACTTTACTGAAACCGGGACCAAATCTCACGTTTGAAAAGATTAGTCAAGACCCTCCTGTTACCTAAGCATCCTTCATCATTGCTTTAACGCATTCAGCTTGTTCAGATACCTGATTTCTGAGTCCTTTGTGTTGGATAGTGGTAAGTTGATCAGCTTTAAGGACTAAATAGTTTTAGATTCCTCACATTATTATTACCGTGTGAACAGTCACATTTCATGACTCGGAACCATCCCATTTAGGCACAAAAAACCGCTAATGCGATTCAGTGAGTTCCAAGAAAGGGTAGGAAAGGATACCACCTCAAACAAGTTATTTTGCTGTTCAGAAAATGACTGGTCAGTTGTGTTCCAGTCTTAGGATTTTCCTTCATAATATCCAGGCTAGCTGAGCTTCCCCTGGCCTGAATACCTGCTGTAATTTGATTCTCCAGCCCTTTACAGACAGGTTGGTAATTCTCTACATCGCTGATCTAATAACTGTTTAGATAGGAACTGCACCTTTCAGTTTCTAGCCTCTTCACTGAGCAGAAAAAGTCCATTAGGGTTGGTATTTGCCTGGAGTAAGGAAAACTTTAAGAGTCCGAAAAGGCTAAATCAATAATATGAATCAAATACAGGAACCGGAGCTTTGATGTGGGACAGAGAGAACCGATGGTGACCGATCATGGTTTTTCAGGGCAATACCCCACGTTGCTGGAGTTTTAGGAGTTGTTGTTCTTCAGTGATAAGTCAAATAGGATGGATAACCTTTTTAAATGAATGCTTATGTTGTAATAGACATACACACATCTTACGTATTTAAACATAAGTGTCTTTTGCTGAGAGAGTCAGTATCACAGTTCATAATCCATCCTTGTCTTTTAATCCTCACTACCACCGAGACAACACAAGCCTCACAGACATTTAGTCTCTCCTATAAAGGCAAGCTGCCTGCCAAGCATGTGGGAATTAGGACAGTCTCCGAACTACGTTGCTATATTCTCATTGTTCCTGCGAGTATGCACTTGGCCAAAGGCAAAATTTCTGGTGCAGTGGTCAATGGCCTCTCAACGGTTTTGATGCTGTGGATTGCTTGAAGCTTGCAGTTATGCTAAAGGCCCTCGGATATGCTTATTCCTTTTTAATATAATATGACTTCTCTCTCCAGAAGACACATTTGTTTTGGTAAATGAACACAATTTCTGTTACCCCTCCCCGGGGGAATTCTGCAAGGCTCCAGCTTAGATCTTCATTTTATCTTATTTTTAACTGGTTTGCATGCCTAGTCAATACCCTACTATCTGTCCTCAGAGGGCGTTAATGTTTATTAATAAACTTGATGATGCTATCAAACAACTCGAGTTTGAAAATACAGAGACACATCACACTGTTGGCTGTATTGGTGTCAGGCAATAGAGCAGTATTTTGGCAAACATCACAGCATGTAAGCAGAATGACTAAGTGCAAAAGCAGAAGAATGAAGAGGCTGCAGTGTTAACTTTCTACTTGTCAGTAACAACTCTGACATTCCCTAGCCTAATTAATACTTTTTGGTTTATGCTGTTCATTCAAAAAGCATTTGTGAAGTTTAGAGCTCGTGAACAACGCTTACCTGCACATCAGTTGCATCACACAGACCCAGGACAGACAGCCAAGAAATGCTGCCTCACACGCAGCCTGCGTATGAATCGCCTACCATCCACTGATGCAAGAAATGTCATCTGTCTAGGTGGCATCTGCGCTGCCTCATTCATGCGCTCCTCTCCGAATGTGCCAGTTTGGACAAGCCAGCTGAATACTGCTTTAGGTTGGAGCCTGTATGTAAATGCTCCTATGCCTACAAACTAAATGCAATACTAAGTAACATCAGCTGAAACATCAGCCATATCTCTTTTACTTAGATAAAAAGCCAGCATAAACTCTGACATCTTAGAAATAATTTTAAAAATCAAAAAATATATAATAAACGTCTCTGTTAACTAGCCAGCTCAATACTGAATGCAATACCCTCACACCTTTCAGATCATCTCTGTCATTGCCTGCTGCTCCCCCAGAAATATTCTGAGCAGCAGCTTGATGCTGCCTGTCAGACACAGACTCCTTCGCATGAAAGTATAGAAATTAGAAATGTTGCACCTTGTCCTTAATAGTTGCTGGTTGTAAATAAGACAGCATCACCCAGATGTCAGCGCAGCACACTTCAGCTGTACCGCTCCAGCCTCTCACTGGATAAGGCTTTCCTCAAGCCACCTGCAGCTCTCTTCTCCACGGAAACCAATGCATGGTACCCAGACAGCCTAATATTATTCTGTTCAACACCGAATATCACTGGGGAAGCAGCTGTTGCATGCATAGGCACGACAGAGTCTCTAGAGAGATGTTTCATCAGTCCTGTCCTGAACAGACCAGTGTCAGTCAAAAGCTAAAGGGGACTACAACCCTGTATGCCGGCATAGGATTTACCTAGCTGTTACTTGAGATAAGTCATATTCATAGAATATTCATAGAATCATAAAGGTTGGAAAAGACCTCTAAGATCATCAAGTCCAACCGTTAACGCAACACCACCATGCCCACTCAACCATGTCCCTAAGCGCCTCATCTACACGTCTTTTGAATACTTCCAGGGATGGTGACTCCACCACTTCCCTGGGCAGCCTCTTCCAAGGCCTGACCGCTCTTTCAGTAAAGAAGTTTTTCCTAATGTCCAGTCTAAACCTCCCTTGGCCATTGGTACCAGTTGGAGATACTCAATACTCACACAGCTTCTGAAGTTAGACCACTTCCGTAGCTGCTTGAATCTGGAATCACATTTTAGACATCAAGTTTTGAAAGTTGGCGGCCAAGTGACCCCGTTCATTTTTATCCAGGCAAGGCTGTAGTGGAAACTGAGGAATGTGATGCATCTGCAATTATGTACTTGCAGCGACACACCATTGCATGTGGCAGTAGAATGGTTTTTAGACTTTCTGGACCTCAGGTGGTTTTTGCTCCTAATACCATTAAAAGCCTATTTACTGAAACAGCTCATAAGGCAAACATCAGACCCGCAGAAACAACAACTGAAGTGGGAGAGACCCTCTCCATGAAATATTTACAAACAGCTTTAGGAGCCCTGGGATGAAGTAAAGTACTTCCAAGCACAGGCAGAAAACCTAATGGATATAAAAATCCTTTTTTAGCTCTTGGTGAAATTTGTTTTCACAAACCTAGCTGCGATAGGAGAAAATGTATGAGGTCATCCAGTCTGCCATCTCCTCTTCCAGGAGAGAAGTGGTCCCTGTGCTATGTTTTTAACACTTGGCTCAGCCTAGTTCTGCCTGACTCAGACAACAGAAGCCGAACCCACTTCTTTGGAATCTTCTCAATTTTTCTAAATATTTCACTTTGTGGAATTTTCCCCAGTATTCCATCCAGAACAATTCAACGCAGGATGTATAAAGACACTTCGATGTCACGATCATTATCCTGTTGATTTCATATTTATCCCTTTAGACAACCCTAAATAATTTCTCAGCCAGCGTGGTGGTGATGTCCCTCTGACATCTGTCTACAGCCACGCTCCTCACCATTTGGACACGCTATAGCTGTGCTCTGCTGTGACTGAGCCTTCACAAGCAAATTCTTTCAGATATTTTCATGTCTGTTCCTTCCTCTCTGTACTCAAGACATTATTATTACCCTTGAGGAAAAGGACAAGGAAAAAGTGAAGAGGAGAAAGAAGTGAAGAGACTAAAATGCCTTTCTTCGTGCTACCCTAGCTGTGCAGGCACAGGAAGATCTATCTAAATATCTGGCCCACCAGGATTTGTGATAAGGGTATTGTTCAAGATGATGAAGAGAGAGTCCTCTTGAAGGATTTTGTTTCCAGGATCTACTCCCAAGGGATTGTACAAGAAGTGTCACAATGAAAGAGTTACAGAGGAGAACTGAGTTTAAAGGAATCGATCAGAGATCCCCATAGCACTTGTTTTCTTTGCGTATTATCCTTTGTGCTTTAAAAGAAAGAAAAAACACACAAAACACAGTCATTCCCTCATCGAAGTAGCCTTTCAGATTCGCGAAGCTTTTCCAAAACATATAGACTGTGTTGATTGTTGTTTTTTAAAATGATCCTAAAATGGCCTTCAAATCGAAAGTGGTAGAGGAATATGTACACAGATACTTTAAAATTTCAAAAATATATACAGTTCAAGAAATATCTGTGATATTTTTTTAATTTTTACTTTCTGACCAAATCAAGATTTTTTTCAGCATTTGAAGTCTCTAACATCTAAAGCAGAACAATGAACACAGTAACTTACCACAGCTTATTTTATGTGTTAAAAATGTCATCAACTGTTGCATACAATCATCTCTCTAAAATAAAGCTCTGAAATATGCAGAGGTACAAGCCCTCCCATAGCCAGACTAAGCTGCTCTTTACACAAGGTTCTCCTGGGGTAAATTCCCATCCGAGAAGCAGCTTACCCTCATGACACTATTCACTAAGAGATCATTATTCTAATTTTACTCTTGAGGAAACGTAGGCAAGAAAGACAAAGCATTTGTCTAAAACCATAGAGTAACTCAGATGCATTCTGCTGACCTGTGTAAACTCAGCACGTTGCTTTAATAAGTAGAATAAACTCTTTCCACACTAGGAGAAACTTTTCAAGTTAGTACTTTCCTGAGCAGAGCACATGTATTTTAATACACTGGTACCTTCGCCAGGAAGCAAGACTGCTTTTTTTTTTTTCCCCTTCCACCATTACGAAGTATGGTCATATGCAAGTGAACTTCTGCAGGGCTTTCAATAGTAAGAGGTTCCAGCAACAGCCGCACTCCCTATAGGATATATACAGCAAGTGGGTCAGCCTGTTTACAAAATAACTTGTGATTGTCAAGGCAGTACTTAGCAGCTATGACTATGTTATACCAGAGTATAATTAAAGACACACATAGTTAAAGCACTGTAAAATAAGGAAGCAGTGGCACTTAATAAAGCTGTTCAGGATTGGGAAGAGGTTAGGGTTTTGACTCTCAGTTAGTCCCTCGGAGATCAGCTAACCAGGGTTATTCTGATCAAGAATTAAAATATCCATCTAAACATCTGTTGAGGACAGTCAGCTCGCACCCTCAGGAAAAGAGTGAATTTTGTAACAAAACACAGTAGAGTTTGAATGGTGAGAAGAATCATCGTAAGTGGAAAGCCAAAAATAAAAATCTAATTGAACTTGATTATTTGTACATTAAATGGATACACCACTATACCAATAGCTGTATAAAGCGTAAGTGTTCCCATCCTTACCCCTCAGAATATGCCTGAAACTCTCCTTCCCCTCCTAAATACACATACTGCATTAATACCTGGCATGATGTTTCAGGATTGACTTCCAGTTTGTCTAGACCCTGTGATTCACGTGGTCTTCTTCAAGCAATGTCTATTCCTAAATGACAGAGCACGAGTCAGAAGGGAGGTAGGAAAGCGCCTACTTCTATCCCAGCTATGGAGAGGAGAAGGCTGTATTTTCTGGAACAAAATAGTTACGCTAACACTACCAGCAATGGATTATCCTAATATTAGGATACACTCCAATAATGGCTGAATCGTTGTTTTATGGTGAAGTCTCAGGGGAGGGGAAACAGTAATCTTTGAGAAGACCTAGTTCTAGCGAATGAGTACTACAAAAGAAAGATCATGAAAAATTAGGCGAGGAACCTCCCTTGTACTTAAACTGCTCTTTTTAAAAGTTACCATTTTTTCACTCCATCCACTTTGCTTTTGTAAACACTGTGAAGAAAAGATGAAAACCAGTAATTCACTATCCATTTGTTTCACATCTGCTTACTTCACAGGCACTTCCATCCGTTTCTCTCCCATTTTGGATGTGCTGCTGTATCTTCCCGGAATATGTTCCCAGGGTGATGCTTTGATTCTAGAGCAGGTTTGCTCTGGCAGGTTGCAGACAAAGGGGATCATTATAGATGACTAGCCAAACAAGCCAGTCCCTTTCCTGCTCATGACAGGAACTTCTCAAAATCCATAAACAGCTAGGTGGCTCGGAGCAGACAAGGAAGAACAGATCTGATCCCCAAGCCTAATTGTCTAATATTACACTGCTGAGTCCGTATCTGCATCTAGCAAGGTGGCATGTTAAGATACAGAACGCCTGTAGCGTTCACTGCCTTCAGTAGGCTCTGTAGATCCTCAGTCCTTAAGTAGGCTACATGTGGATTCAGAAGCATAACCATGGCCAATCATACTGTGTAAGTATTTTATATATCATTATATGTGTACTCATAACCAGGTCTGCCCACACATACAAAGTTTAAGGCCATGCATATTTATTTTACTGGAGCAGGACCATAATTCACTTTTTGATGCACGTACACTTTCTCTCTCTTGCATGTTTATACTGTCAAAGCTTTAAGTGTTTCAGAGCAACAAAAAAGATGCTGTTGATTTTTCATCTTAAATTGCAGGGAAAACATTTTTATTGATCTTTGGTTTAATTTTACAAGACATCAAGTTCTTGCCGACAAAGCAATGCAAGTACAATCACCAGCTGTCCAAAGCTGCCGCAGTAGTTGGGCTGAAGAGGTTCAGAACTGGTCTTTCTCTCCACCGAAACAAGCAACTGAGCAACTTCATCCCTCACAGCCACAGCCAGAAACACAGTCAGGCAGCAGCAACCTTCCTACTCGGGCAATTCCCTCTCCTACCTAGTACACGGCTCCATGCCGCTCTTCTTCCTGAAGAGAAATTCAAGGGAACCAGACCGCTTCCCCTCAGCTGCACACACGTGTCCCAGGAACCAGGCACTTCCCAGAGGGCCTATCGCAGGCTCTGTATACTTCAGTACCAGACAAGTCACAACCCATAGACAACACATAGAACACTAAAATGCCATAGGCACATTAGAGTTGAGCAAAAGTTTTAAGTTACTAAAAGGATTTTAAATTAGAATAAGAGAAACTTACCACTACAGTACAGAGCAGATATATATTTTACTAACTTCTACAGCATTTTGTTGGCTGTGGTTAAGACCTCAGGCGCTTCTCCCGCAACACTGCGGATCTCCTGAATTCAGCTTCTCTTAGAGCTTAGAAAGCCAGGCAACACTTGGTAAGGATACTGAACAAGAACTACACAGCTCACCAGAAACACCTTTATGGCAATCAGAACCTCTTCAATTAATAACCTTGGTGAAGTAGAGTTGTTAAGCTGTTACAAGTTTATGAGATCCATTGATTTCAATGATCAGACAGATCCCTCCAAATACTTAAATTTGAACAAGCTTGGTTTAGAAATGTCAGTAGGTTAGCACTGCTCCCTACTCCAGAACGCCTCTGTATGCAAAATCAAGCATACCCCAAGCTAACTGTGCTAATAGTCTCCGCTCCAGTCACTCTACATTTTTAATAGCTCTTCTTTACTACCTCAAGGATGTTCCTCTAAGCTTACATGGTCTGGAAATTAAAAGATGCTGTTTCAGGGCACACACAGGCAAGATGCACATGTGGCCAGGCAGAGCAGCACAGCTGCATTCTCTACTTTCTGTTCCCTGACAGGTAAGAATGGTAGATGTATGCAATCGTTAATATTTGCAACACTAAAGGAGCCTAGCGATAAAACCAGTAAAACTGTTCATCACCTTATGAAGTACTTCATACATGTCCTCCAGGCAATCAAAATAAATTCAAAATCCTTTTATTACAGTAAACTGAAATATTGTATTTTAATTAGTAGGGGGTCTCAGACTGGAAAACAGTTTGAGCCTTCATATTTCAGCCTCTTCTGTTGCGGTATCTAAATATTCAGGGTACAATGAGAGGCAATGGACCATGAAGTATTGTCCAGTGCAAAATGCAGAACAAGAGATTCTAACAGCAACTTAAAAAAACCCCACAAAACACTAAAACTACCTGAAGCGAAACTCATTATAACAGGCAAGATGACAAGCAGCAGTAGAAGCAGGAAACCTTAATTTTTTGTGGCTACATGCAAAACAGTGTTGATATTAATCCAAGAAAGTAAAATGGACAATGAAAACCAAACAATTTTCCAGATCCAGAAAAACTGAAACAGCTACAGGTGTTTGCAAGAAAAACACTGAGCACTTATTTTTTACTATTGTTTTTACTACTTGGGTAAGAGAGGGCTCTGACAAACTAATGTGCTCCAATATACTGTATATTTAAACTACAGAAATTAAAAAACAATAAAACCACAAAGACCCAAGTGCACTCCCAAGGTGGACTCCAGTATTTCACAGTGTGTTTCTTGTGCCCCACACGCAGCTCACATGCCAAGCCCTCTCCAGCTGGGAATAGAAAGCCTGGGTTACAGCTGTTCTCCAGCATTTCCAGAGTAGTTTGTTACATTGTCCAAGTGGCACTATTTCTTCCTGAGAGCTCTTTTTCCTTCCCCCTTCTTTGGTTTTTCCTTCCCACGGAGCTTTTTCAATCTCTTCATCTCCTCCTTAAAGTCCTGATGCTCATCCCTAGATGGGGGAAGAGAGAAAAAGGTTTACTCTATTTCTTGAAATACCTAGATGTGAAAGGTTCTTTGAACTGTATGATAATGAAAAAAACCCTCAAAAGTTTTTTTAACAGTGAAGACCATACTGAAACTCACTGCAATGTATTCAGCATAACTGCTAGCAGTAATTTCGGACGGAATAATGTGAAAGATTTCCGCTGGTACTTTCAGAACTAACAAGGTTGCTCTTTTCAGCAACAAATGGTATGTGCATATATATATTATTTCCATTGCATTTATCGATCCACTGTGTTTAAATGAGCAGTAACATATAAAAATCGGCAAAAGACAAAAATGAGAATTTTCCTCTTCTCATCTAGATCAGCAGCATAGCAATAGCACGTTGTGTTTCTGTGCTAGATACTAAGTTCAGGTCATTAGCTTCTAAGAAAACATGGGCATGCTGAGCAGTAATTACAGTACATGACACTCCTCTCAGGTGACTTCAAGAATGAGTTATGAAGAAAGCATCAGCTACTGCTAGAATTTTAACAGGAGAATAAAACAGGAAGGAGGATAAAGGAGCTGGCAGAGGTAATGAATCCTCAATAATGTTCTAATGAATTCTATTTAATCTCTGTCCCTGTATTTTTCAGTGCGAAGGTATTCTTCAAAAGTCACAACTGCATCCTAAGTGGCCTAATATTGCTGGATTGCTATACAACTTTTCTAAAAAAGAAACAAAAAGCTTCCGAGTTATTATCAGGCCCTTTTACTCTAAGGCTCTTTGTTACATATTTCTGACCAGCAAACCTGATCCTCTACAAACTCTCTGTATACAGGGCAGCTAGAGAAGGAACTTGAGATTAAGAGGGGAAAGAGAAAAGAACGTTACCATGTGGTTGAGGCTTTCTGTGTCAACAAACAGCTATTCTAGGAAGTGTTTGCATGCCCACCTAAACCAAAAGCATCCTGGAGGCAAACCTTGATGGCTAGTATTGTGATACTAACAATAGAAATTAATCTGTTTTGACTTTACAGGGCTAGCAGCCTCACTTTCAAGGAATTTCTTTAGTGCTACCTGACTGAAGTCAAAGGATTGCATTTGAGTCCTGCTGATGTTCTTTAGAAGTGCAGTTTTTTCCTACTTGAGACTGTGGAAATTCATTTAGAAATTAGACAACTGGTTTGGATGAAGCTGGAATTAACAAGGCTATTAAAACCACATTTGAATTTAATTTAATTTAATTTATTTTAAAGGATAAAAAGCCCCTCCAGCCTAACACAGACTTTCCTTCTCTTCTAAATTTCACTTATTAGCTGTTGAATGATTGAGAAATATATGGTAAGACTGTCTTAGTGCAATTTTCGTGTTAAGGTAACGTCACCTTTTTGTAGCACATTCATTTGCCATATTCAGAACTACAGACCCATCTCTTGTCTATGAGAAAGCTCTCTTCCTTTCCCCACAAAGCCAAAGCAAGAACTATTTCTTATATAACTGCTTGCCCATAACTACACCTAAAGTCTTTCTCACATAAGGTACTAATTATGGTAAAAGTTACTTAGACAGTAGTCACTTATTTTACTCTCCTTGCCCTCAGTGCAACAATCAAGTGCATATTTCCATATGCACCATATTCTGATCTAAACCTTCTTCCATGTTTCTTTAAAAAACTGTAAAAAAACTCACACCCACTCCTTTCCCATCTCCAGTCCTGCTCCCACCCTAAAAGCACAGAGATTACCTGTAGAGACCAAAGTAACGGAGCTTCTTCATAAGGGCGTAGTAGGTGTTGTGAGGAGGATACCAGCTGTAGACCTCCTTCTGCTTGGCCAAAGGCTGCTCACTGAATAACTTCACTACTTTCATAGATTTTGAATCAGTTGGCCTGACAACTTCTCCGAATATCTGAGCACTCAGCCGGGCCATTCGAAGGGCGTAACTGGAAACATTGGACATCTCCGAAGGAAGAGTGGGCACACACAGAAGATGGACCTTCCTGCAAAAGGAAACACAAAAGAGCCACAACTCTAAAATGACTGAGTATTGCAAGCTATCCCAAAACTAAGGCAAACAACTCATTGTACACTGATCACACGTTTGAAGTCATGTATTCCTTCCATGAAATCAGTCTAATTCTTAGTGCATAAACCTGCACATAAACAATGTCTACACTAATTCAGGAACAATTAGCAGCCTAACTAGGACACTACAGACAGCAATACGGACTATAAAACTACCCACAGTGAACCACAATTTACCATGGCTAGTTTATTAGCACATCCCACTCAGCTTACTTAAAGCTAGCTTTAAACTCCAGTCACAGGAACAATTACAGTGTGAACTCTGCCAAAAACAGTGCCCACTGCGATGCCTCTGACTTATACGAGCACATAAGACACCACTTAAACATATTGAGGAAGCAACCTGGAAGTTTTTCTCATGAAAATTTCTCACCCCATTTAAAACAGTATGAATGTTGTTACAGTCCACCTAGCAAAAACGGCCTATTAACTGTATAAATAAATAAAATAAATCATGTTTCTCTACATGAATCACACAAATCTTTCCCATATCAACCCTCTTCCCTTGATCATTGCCATCAGCTTTTCCTCCATTCTCTTTTCACTCTCCTGATATCTATTCTTCTTAGGAGAGGAAAGAAATCATTTCCTCACACCAGATTCCTTTTCCAAGAAAATCCCACAACAGCAGCTTCCCATTCACTTTCAGCCATCTCCCACCTAAAAACACCTCTGCAACAAAAATGTTCTGCGGGCAAAACCATCGTTATTAGGCCACCGGAGACAACATCCACACTCTCTTTTAAGAGTGTGGAGAAGGGTTTTCTCTCAGCTTTCCTACCCCTCCCCGTTTTTTCCTCTTCTTTGCATCTTTACTCTTTCTTTGCAGAATGGGATGTAATGAACAAGAATAAGAGTCCCATAATCCTGTACTTGAAGCTGTATGTTGCCTGTACTGTGCCTGTTTGAGTAAGTGATGACATAAATCTCCAGAGAAATTAAACGGGGTTTGTTCAAGTGCACTACACTTACTTAAGTTTAAAATTCTTGTTTTAAGGAGTATTGCACAGCTGATTCCAGAAGATGAACATAAAAAATTCAAGAGCATGGAGCAGGGACAAGAGTAATCAGCAGGACAGGGCTGAGTCGATTTTAGTATGATAACAGGGAGCCTGTTGTTTAATAACATGAATCTGAAGTATTCATAACCTCATTTACACACATCTGCCCACTGGAGGACCTGATGTACAACCATCTACTCTGATTTACTCCCGTTAGCACAGCACTAGAAAGGACGCAGGAAAAAAATCAAGCATGAATATAATACAAGTAATCTGAGTCAAAGAGAATAATGGAAAGAGTAACAAAAGGGAAGGCGAAGTGTCAGAGACTTCAACAAGTTAAGGCAGCAGGCCTGATGTAAGAAGATAAAAGTTTTTAAATGATCACAGGGCAGCACTTCAACTTGAGCATCTACTACATGGGGGAATGATCCTTAAGTCTTGCTAAACCATCCATTTCAGAACGGCCAGTCCTAATTCCTATGTTCAGAAGTAAAGCAACAAATTGTCCCCAAAACTCTTCATCACATCATCACTCTGAAAGTATCACCAGACTCAATTCAAACATGAAGCTTGTTTCATCTCTTCCAACTGCAGCCTTAAAATGAAAATACCTTTAGCTCCTAAACGATGCAAACCAGTGGTCTGAGGGACCTGCCTTTCACTTCAGAATCACTAAAGGAATCTAAATAGCCCAAGCCAAGGCTGGAGACCTCTATTAATCCTTGCCAGTCTAAGAATGTTTAAGAAATGAGAAAGGCAAAGGCTACAAACTCCCAAGTGCCAGAGCTATCCAAAGCCTGTTTTAGGGCGACCTTTGATTCTGTGAGATGCCACCAGAACAGTTTTGTTCTTGTCACTTACAGCTATGGTATTTTCAGGATCACCTATTGGTAATTACACACCTAAACCAAAAGCAAAATCACCATGCAGTGCTGCTTCTTCACCTGCTCCCCACTCCCTATTGCTAGTCAAAGCCTTGCTTTCCCGTCCTAGGCTGGGTTTTTTCTTCCCAATCCGCTAGCTTATCTCAGGCTGCTTCCTTCCCACTCAGTATACGCCAGGACAACTCTGTTTCCAGAATTATTTTTGATTTTTCCATGACCATACGGGGAAGAGAAGGCTGCCCCCGGGCCACCACCCGAGCCCGGCACGGCCTAGCGCAGCCCTCCTGCAAGCCCTGTCCCCTCCGGCTCCGCCGCCTTGCTTCCTTCCAGGAGGGCAAGCGTGGAAACCCACCCGCGGGTGGCTGCAACCGCACCTCGGGGTAACTGCCGCCAGCAGCTCCCCGGTGACAGAGGCCCGCGCTACCCGCGGGGCCCG
>NW_009219328.1:0-254 GCF_000690835.1 Fulmarus glacialis
TCGGGTCCTGGGGGTCCCCAGAGCCCTCTTGGGGGTCCCCAGCCCCATAGCCCCATGCCCTTCCCTTGCGCTGGTGATGCTCCTGGAGGTTCGGGAGCATCCGGCAGCTGTGGGCTGACCAAAAGCCGGTGGTGAAGCCAAAAGCCAGTGGTGAAGCCAAAAGCCGGTGGCGAAGCCAAAAGCCAGTGGCGAAGCCGAAAGCCGGTGGCGAAGCCGCAAGCTGGGGGCGAAGCCGGAAACCCGTGGGGAAGCCA
>NW_009219328.1:455-792 GCF_000690835.1 Fulmarus glacialis
TCTGGTGGGGATAAACTGTCCCCGTGTCCCTGCCCGAGCTGCTGCTGCATTCACCGGGCACCAGCAAAGGAAAAAACTCCTGCCAGGTCAAGTGGAAAAATGACCAATATCCTAAGGCCTGCCAGGTTAAAATGCATTAATTCAGGATAGTCCGTTAATGGCAGTATTGATTAGTCTCAGTGCTGGGCTAATGAGCATCCATGTTAATGAGGGGTGAGCGGTGTGAATTGCAGCAGCTGGTGCGGTTCCAGGGAGCTTTAGCTGGGGGGTGACAGTCGAGCACCCCAAAAAGGGGGTGCTGCTGCGAGGACCCGCTTCGCCCGGCGGGGGGGGGGGG
>NW_009219328.1:938-1850 GCF_000690835.1 Fulmarus glacialis
TTGTGTGCCAACCTATTTCCAATTGACACCCGTGGTTTTTTCCGGGTGAGTGAGTAATCTCGTGAGCCCAAGGAAAAACCTGTCTGGTCCGCGCCTGCGTCACGGGAGCGGCGTGCAGGATCCGTCCCACCCGGCTCGTTGGTGCTGTGCTTGGTCACCGCGGGGCAGCTCCCACCTCGTCAGCGCTTGTGTTAAAAGCTCTGCCTTGTCTGATCCGATTTGGTCCCAAACGCGTGCGGAGCTGCGAGCTCCGGCTTCCCTTGTCAGGGGGCGTGGGGTGGGAAGGGATCTCGGGAGGCGGAAAGCAAAATCCGCGGCAGGTTCCCGTTCCCGTGCTCGGCGAAACGCAGCCTGGAGCGCAGCACGGGGCCGGGGAGGTGAAGCAGCCCTGGCTCTTCCCTGAAAAGCTTCTCATTTTTTGAACTCCTTTGCTTTTTTCTTTTTTTTTTTTTTTTTTTCTTTGGATTGTTAGGGATTGTGAGTTTTGCATTGAGTTCTGCTGGGTTTCCAGTGTGTCGTTAGATTTGCATAATTTATATTACAGGTCAGAGATACCTGGGCTGTTAGCTTCCCCCTCCACTTTTTCCGGCAGCTCTCCCTTACTCTGCCCGCCGGCCCTGTTACACCCTGGTCCCCGTGCAAGGCAGGGGGAGGAACGACACCCGGGTTTGGCTTTTCTTTCCTTTGTGCAACTTTGCAAAAGGCAGGGGGGAGAATGATCTTGGTCTTTCAAGTATCAAGAGCAGTTTTGCTTTGGGGTGCCCGTGAGTTCCCTTGGGGGTGGCACTGCAGATGGGGTACCAGCCCTGCAGTGGGGTACCGGCACTGGAGTGGGGTATCGGCACTGGAGTGGGGTACCGGCACTGGAGTGGGGTACTGGCTCTGCAACGGGGTACCAGCCCTGCAGTGGGG
>NW_009219329.1:0-223 GCF_000690835.1 Fulmarus glacialis
GGGTGAGTGGCCCGGCCCAGCAGCACCCATCCCTGCACCTCCATCCCCTGTCCCACGCTGCATTGCCTGCCCATCCTGCGTGGCCTCACGCCTGCCATGTGTGCCCATCACCTAGGGCGTCAGGCCTGCCCATGTGCCCATCACCCAGTGCATCAGGCTTCTGGTCAATTGACCGGAGTGTCAGGCCTGCCCCATGTGCCCATCACGCATGGCGTCATGGCTG
>NW_009219329.1:375-1080 GCF_000690835.1 Fulmarus glacialis
CGCCACCCCTGCCCAGCCCCGAGGCCACCACGCCGGCCCATGTGCCCATCACCCAGGGCGTCAGGCCTGCCCCATATGCCCATCGCCCATGGTGTCATGGCTGCCCTGTGTGCCCATCACCCATGGCATCAGGCCTTCCCCTTGTGCCCATCCTGTGTGGCATCATGTCTGCCCTGTGTGCCTGTTGCCCAGGGCATCACTCCTGCCCTGTGTGCCCATCGCCCATGGCGTCGTGCCTGCCCCGTGTGCCCATCGCCCATGGCGTCGTGCCTTCCCCACGTGCCCATTGCTCAGGACACCGCACCTGCCCCTTGCGCCCATCCTAGGGGACTTCGCGCCTTGCCCAACCCTTGAGCCATCAGCCTTGCCCCGCGTTTGCCCAACCCTTGAGACATCAGCCTTGCCCCGCGTGCCCATCCCCGGGGTGTCAGGCCTGCCCCGCGTGCCCATCCCACGTGGCATCAAGCCTCCTCCTTCCCCAGACAGCTCAGCTGACCCAGCAGTGTGGGGAGCCCGGCCGGAGGACGAGCTTCTCACCCAGCCCCCTTTCCAGGTAGGCTGCCCTCCCTGCCCACCCCTCTGGAGAATTTGGGGTGCCCGGGGTGAAGGGCTGGGACCCCGCACCCACCCTGGCCCCGCTGCCCTTGTCCCACACCACCTAAATTTTAAGTTTTCCTGCTTTTCCTCCAGGAACCGGAGAAGGAT
>NW_009219329.1:1212-1756 GCF_000690835.1 Fulmarus glacialis
GGACAAGGAGAAGGAGGAGGACAAGGCAGGGGAGCAGGTAGGCAGCGTTGCATCCACAAACACAGTACCCGCACCCAAAACAAGGCTATTTGAGCCCAAAACAGCATCAGGGGTAGCTGACAGCACCCATCAATCACACCGTGATTCCTCTCCAAAAAATCCTCACCATGATGCAGCAGAGAGGAGGAAACCCACAGCCGAAGGGGAGCGTGCCCCCCCCATCACCCTCTTTAAAAGGGACACCTCCCCGGAGACCCGACCCGAACGCTCGCCCCAAATCCCCCATTTGGCAACATCCGAACCCAAAACGAGCTGCCACGACTCAAAAAACCCCCCTCAATTTCCCCACCAGGCTCCTGCCCTTCTCTCGGGGGCGGGCGATCATCTCCCATCCCGCCCCCGCGGCGCTTTTTTAATGAGAATTTTTATTAATGAGGTCCCCGCCGTTATTAGCGACTCTCACCTGAGATTTCTCCCCTAAAAAAACTCGGGTTTAGGAGCTGGGCTGAGCTCGAAATGATATTTTAAGGCTCTATATTTAGGC
>NW_009219329.1:1772-2051 GCF_000690835.1 Fulmarus glacialis
CCTGGAGGTTGTCAAAAATTTAATAGCGTCCCCGCGTGAAGGAGGGATGTGACATTGCTCCTCTTCTACCCCCCCCAAGAGCTGCGATGCCTCCCCGGCATTTTGGGGAGCGCGGGAGGGTCCCCCCATCCCATTCCAACCCGTGAAATTCAGGTTTTCCCATCCAGAGTGGTTCGAAAATCCCAACCTGTGCTGAAAAAAAAGGGATGATGGGATTCATGTCAAAATCGGCTGCTTTTTTTTGGGGGGGGGTCTGAAGCCCGCCACCCATGCTCACCC
>NW_009219330.1:0-1543 GCF_000690835.1 Fulmarus glacialis
GATTCTATGATTCTATGATTCTAAGTTGGGTTTGTTACAGTCTCTGTCAATTTAAATTCTGTCCTCCATCTGCAAAGCTTTTCCTACCAAAAGTTTTGTCAAAACTGATACTCCGTCATTACCAGTCTAAAAAATATGCTTCCTCTAAAAAATTCCCAATTTCTTTGTGTATGGCAGACACTGCTCATCTGACCAAGTGCAAAGGTCTGCAGTAGTTTGAAAATAAACAGGCAAAAAGAAAGAAAACTGGACAGTGACAGTACTTTGTCAGGAAGAGTAATGGGTAAATTCTGTTACCAATAGTTACTTCTCTGTGACTTTCATCCTTAATGCTTGGTTATAAGGTGTAGAATAACAAAAGGAAGCTATTGTTTTTGATGGCATAAAGAAGTCCTATGTGTGAACATGAATTTATGCAAAACGCTGACATTTGAAAAGAACAGTGGATGCCACCTTTTTATGATAGGTCTTCTGCTTCATACAGCTGTTGGAACAGCTGTCATCTTGTTTGGTGTCAAACTGCCGGCAACAGTTCATGTCAGCTGAATTGTACTTGTGTGAGGATTTTTTTCCTTTCCCCTGTGAAATAAACAAAATATCTTTGTCTCTGGGTGATACATAATATATGTTGCAATGAACTTGAATATTTGCTTTAGTCTTAGTGTTAAAATTAGTAAAGCTGAATCGATGACTACGTAGATGTCTTCCTCAAGTATATTGTTTTGTTTCTCCAGGTTTAGAAATGTTCAAAGAAGTCCGAGTTCCCATAATTCCTTCTGAAGAACCTTTCAAAAGACCAAGTGAGTTTAGGTCTCTTGAACTTAAAACTTCCAGTATTTTTTGGCTAATTTTTCTGTGTTTCTTTCCATACAGAAAAGCTACATGTTGTAGGAATTGTTATTCAATAATTTGTGAAGCTGTTCCGAGTGTCTGAGCACAATTTCTCGTTTTAAGATATTAGACTTGTCTACCTTTACATATCTAGCTGTAGTGCCGACTTATGAGGTCAGTGTACTTAGGTGGTTTTATCATATGCATAGGTACCTCCAATATTATTCAGTTCATAGGTCTAAAAGTGTCTATTGTGCCTGCACTCCTGATTTAAGTACCTGCAGTTGCATGGGATAAATTCAGACCTATATGCTTTATGGGAACTGATGTATTACAATTATGTACTTAAACCACCCTGAAGCAATGTTGTAATTTGTGGACTGGTTTCTTCAGTTTGAGTGTGCTTTTTATTTCTCTAGAGCCAGTGGAAAGTTTCTCTGCAACACTTATGGATTATTTCCGAGATGTGTGCAAATCTGTGGCCATGGAGCGTGAAGTAACTCTTGATCTCCTGTTTATTGATGGGACACTTGTTCAAAGCCAAACTGAAACCAAGACTGGGAAGAATAGTGTAAAAGCAATGGAAAAGGAGCTGGTACCTTGCAGTCTGCAAGGGAAGGAAAAGGCAACCCTTAAAAGAAGCCAAATATTTCAAATCCTGGGATGTAAAGACTTAGAGACTAAAGTGATTATGGTGCTGGGAAAAGCAGGA
>NW_009219330.1:1574-20228 GCF_000690835.1 Fulmarus glacialis
TTCTTGTTCAGAAGATCTGCCAGGACTGGTCCAATGGAGAGTTTTCTCAATTTGAATTTGTATTTTGGTTTGACTGCAAACAAATAAGCTTGCCTGAGAAGCGATACAGCTTGAAGTATCTGCTTCTTGAATTTTTTGTAAAACCTCAAGAGGGAAGCAAAGAGATCTTTGAGTATATTTTGCAAAATCCTGCTAAAGTCCTTCTAGTTTTTGATGGTTTTGAAGGGTTGCACGATCATGAGTATTTTCCTCGTTGCTTGTTCAGCCAGCCTGAAAAAGACTTGTACAGTATAAAGGAGCTGCTTTCAGGACTCATCCAAAAAAAGATACTCAATGGTTGTACTTTATTACTTACAGCAAGACCAAAAGACAAGGTGTACCAGTATGTGTCCAAAGTGGATAAAACTATTGAAATAGTAGGATTTTCCCCTCAGCAGAGAGAATTGTACATAACCAAATACTTTGAAGGATTGCCCTACCGTGATAATGCACTGAAATTAATCAAAGAGTGTGAGTACTTGTTCAGTCATTGTTACAGCCCTCTTATGTGTAGATTTGTTTGTTTCCTCTGTGAGACAGTACTTGAAATAGGAGACAAAAGCCTTCCTTCAACTCTTACTACAGTCTTCCTGAAATTTGTTCAGCAAAAGATAATACCTATGCAAACAGATGTTACAGCCATGCAAAATCAAGAGAGTCTTGCTACGCTAGCCCGTATAGCCTGGTATCTTGGAGAAAAGCACCAAAGTGCCATGAAAAGTGATCTTCTTCCTTCTACGCAAGTTAAAGAGTTTGCTCTGAAATATGGATTTTTCCTGCCATTTGCATTCCCCAGACATTCAGATAGCGGAGAAGAGGAATTTGGGAGCACATTCTCTGATTTTGTCATTCAGAATTTCTTGGGTGCGCTTCACCTTATGTTAGCAGAAGAGATCAAGGATAAAAGTCTAACGAAGTACCTGTCTTTTCCATCCAAGAAGAAAAAAACTTGTAACTGGTTAGATTTAGTGCCTCGATTTTTGGCTGGATTATTGTTCCTCCAGGATGACCCCTACTTCTGCTCCCTTTCAAATAAGGATGTAAAACAATCAACCAAGAAGCAGAAGACACTTTTGAAATATATTAGAAGGCTGCAAATAAATGAGCTCTGTCCAGAGAGGTTACTGGAGCTTTTACATTGTATTTATGAAACACAAAGCAATTATCTTTTGCAGCATGTGGCCTTAAGGCTCAAGCCAGACCTGTCTTTTCTGGGCGCAGTTCTTACACCGCCTGATATCCATGTACTGCACTCTATTTTAAAAAGGTCAAGAAAAGAGTTTTCCTTGGATTTGCGAAACAGCAGCATTGACATGCAAGGGCTAAAAGACTTGGTTGGCCTAAAGAATGTGGCATCGTTCAGGTTGGTCATTCTTTGTAGATAGTAGTGTCATTCATAGGACTGTATGTAGATGACACTTTCGTGCAACAACAGCAGTCATATCTGTTGATTTTGCATGTTTTGTCACTTCACAGGGCCTCTCTCAGTGATACAGTCAGGCTCTGGAAATCTTTAAAACAAACAAAAGACTACGAACTGCTGAGAGCATCAACAGAGAAATTTGTTCTTGATCCCTTTAAGGCAAAGACAATGAAGGACGTCAGTGACCTTTCAGACCTTGTAGAGATGCAGGAGAAGATGATCAATTGGTAGGCTTATTTATGATCAAAAGTCCTCTTAATATACTAACAAATTAAGAAAATGGGGGTTCATTGACAGTGCTGGAGAATGGACTCCTCTGCTTGTACAAAGGAGGAGTAACTAAGGCAGTGCAAGCTCTTGTATCGTCTCAGAGTGGTCTCCTACCCTGATGTGTGGTGGTTGTCATGGCAGGGAGGAGCAATGACAGCACCATGCAGAATATTTATCAAAACTGCCAATAAAAAAGCCAGCTGTCACTTTTTTCCTTCAGATTTCTTTTTAATCTCTGAGTATGCTATCTTCCAATTGCTTTCAGTTCCATAACTTGGGCTAACTGATTTTCCCCCCTTCTAGCACCTGGGCCATAAATGAAGGCTTGTTTTGCATCAGTCACAAACGACCTTTAGCTCAGGAGGTAAAAGCTTGTGTTAGTGATCTATACACCCTGTATTTCATCCCTGCTTGTGATGTGGCTAGGGGATTGGTTGCAATTAAAAGATGCATAAGTAAAGTATTTTGGTGGTTGTTTTTTAAATAAAAATGGTGGCTTCCATTTTAACACAGGCAGAGCATTTTGATTAAAATATACACAAAATAAGTTTCGTGTTTGACAGAAAATACTTCATATAGAAGAATGTATTTTTAAGTTTTATTGGAAAAAGAGCAAACGACTGCACTATGAAAGGCAATTATCAGACTGAAATTAATTGAATGAAGGAAGGTTGGAGCAGAAGTTATTCTGAAGTTTCCTGATTCCTCAGTTAATGCCGCAGTGGTTTATTTCCTGTAAAAGTTTACTAAGAAATTATTTTTAAAGCACTGTTTTGGTTGCTAAAATATTTCTCATACTCTGGTTCTACTGTGATTTATTTAGTGTGCAAGATGCATCTGGTTGCAGCAGCTATGAAATTCCTGCCATCAAAAACCTCAGAAAACTAGAATTTGCGTAAGTGATATACCTCTCTGTTGATTGATATATGATTACATTTAAGACTGAGAAGAGTCATGGATATTGGCTGCAGTCATTGAACTGATGTATAGTTAGTTTATGGTAAAGCATTAAGTAAGTATTTTGCTTTTCTCAACTAGATTTATTAAGTTATGGCCAAAACTCAAAAAACGTCATTTCTGGTTCCAGTGATACAGATCAACATGATTGTATCAATTTTGTTTGATGTTACTACAAGTTAGCTCCTTATCACCAGAGGTAGATCTTGTGCCACAAGGTATAAAATATCTTGATCATGATCCAACGACCTGGGAAATATTTTTTTCCACCAGAAATGCTCAACTTTTCTATCTGAGTCTTCTGATGTAGTTTTCTGCCCTATCAGAGCTTAGACCGTGAGACAATAAGGTCAGAGAATGCCTCCCAAATAAAATATTTAGCACTGTTTTCCTGGAAGAAGGGAGATTGACTTGGAAACACTGACTTTGAAAATGAGGTGTAGTAATGTTTCTTTTTTCCCACAAACTGTAAATAGCCTCCAAGGCTATTCTATTGCTTAAAATATCCTGCTATAGTGTGTGAATTAATTTGGGCAGAAATTACACCAGTGCAATGGAGAACTCTCATCCGGGTCTTCATCTGTTTCCTGTTCTTCGCATCTGACCCAGTCTAGAACTGCTATGCTTGGCCTCACTTCTGATTTAATGCTGCTTTCTCTTCTTGCTTCCTCTCCTACTCTCCCTTTATTTTAAACGTTTGGTTAAAATTCTGATCCTTTTAATGAGGCTGAACTTGTTCTGATACCAAGGAAACTCCAAATAAGAGGTTAGCGTCTGAGGGATAAATGCTTGGAGCTGCAATATTAAAGTTCAATTTATGCTTTAATCTGCAGTAAAATGTTGATCTTAAGTTAGTCTGAATTGCCACTAGTTGGGAAAAGAAAAAGAAGATAATTTTTTTTTCATCTCCATTATCAAGATTATAATACTTAAAATGAAAAACCTGAAAAAAACAGAAAAAGAACAGAAACGCAGGAATCTAAAACAAGTGAGATGAGTCTTGCAAAGAGTAATAAAAAAGTGGCAAATGCATGTAGTGCTGCTTCTGTACAAGCAGCTCTGCTCTGTCTGACTTTAGCCTTGTGGGGTCCTCATCTGGAGGCTTCAAAGCAGAAATCTTTGCTGCAGATTGTAGGGAATGGCTGCTGCTAAAGAGTGTAAACTAGCTTGCATTTGGGGCTGCAGGGGAAGAACTTAACAATTCATAACTTTTGCTGTTTCTGAGCATGTGAAAAAACTGCTGCATGTCTATATTTATTTTCTTCCAGTCTGGGTCCAGTATGTGGCCTACAGGGATTCCTAAAACTCGTGGAAATTCTTGCCGCATTTCCATCACTTCAGCATTTAGAGTGAGTAATGCTAAGGATTAACTTTGCTAATGTTGCAGCCCTTGATGATGAGGGAGCTCATGTACCCAAGAAACATTTTATTTGCCAACAAGACTACTTGCTTTGATGAACAAGCTGAACAACAAAAGCATTCAGCAAATATAACCGCAGACTAAAAGATAGCGCTCTTCATCTCCCTTAAGACACTTGGTAGTGGTTCGTTCAATGCCCCTTCAGTCACTTCTCCGTGTGTTCCTTAGTGGCTAAAAGCTTGTGGGAAAGGTTTAGTACGAGCCCACGGGGTGCTCCCCCTTCCTGCCACAGCACTGATCAACACTGTCTGCGCATTACTTATTTCTTCATAACATTTCCATAACATGCCCGACCTCCAGGCTCCCTCGTGGTGAGGTTTCTGAGGGACTCACGGTCGTGTCTGCCCCAGGAGAGAACAGGCTCCCTCCTGAACCAGAAGCAGTGTTAAATTTGGGTGTTAACTTCAGTATTTGTGCCAGTGCTGTGCACCTTCCAGTGTCAATGAACATCCTGAACTTCTGGTAGAACTTGTAAGACATTGAGCTTTGTGGATTTGATTCATATAAAAGATAGATCTAAAAAAAGCCATACTCTGCTAGTATCTGGTTTTGTTCTGCCCACGTATTTTCACGCGGTCTTTGTCCCTTCCTTTACCAGGAGCAGTATTAGAAATAGCGTTTTACGAACTCCAGTTACTATTTATTCTCTCGTATCCATGACAAACCCGCTGTCTCTGAATTTTAAGCTTCTTTACACTAGAAACAATTGTAGCAACAATAGTCAATATTCTGTCATCATCTCTGTGGGAAGATTACTGGGTTTTGAGAGGGTCTTTGGCCTTACTGGCTCAGCCCATTGGCCATTTGTCTGTATTGTGTCTGGCCTTTTCATGATATTTTGGGATAACAATAAAGCTCTAAAATTGGAATGAGTCCGATGTATCCCAGCATTGTCTGTCAGATTAGAAGGCGATCCAGTATCTAAAATTGTGACTATCTAAAACTCTTTCCATCTGGATACCTGAATGAGGAAAAACTTCATTTCTAATACTCCCTATCTGGAGAAGGAGCTGTTTAGGCAGGGATTTACAGCATCTGCTGGATTTTGTCAGTTCTGTATTTCTGTGTGCACAGGAATCTCATTTCAGCATAGCTGGAAGACAGCTATTTCGTAACCATTTTAATAATCTTCAGTGTATGGTAGAACCAAGGCATTAAGTGCTTCCATTTGCATATCAAAGGAAATGGGTCAAGCCATTCAACTAGTAAAAAAAAAAAAATTCTTAAATTTGGGAAGCAGAAAGCTGCTCATCAGAGAAGCTGTAATTTCTGTGATGCTTCTTGCTGATTGAGGCTACTGCAGAGAAGGAGCTTCTCAAGATATATAGAGTGGTCTCTGAGGTGAATAAACCATACAAATTTAGATTAAAAGGAAGCTAATTCTCTCTTTGTCATGACCCAGCCTTGATGCTCTGAGTGAAAATGGCATAGGAGATGAAGGAGCAAAGAGTCTATCTGAAGTCTTTCCAACCCTGACATCACTGGAAACATTAAAGTAAGTGCAAGGTTAACAGTTCTGGAAAATAGATTAATAGATTAAGCCTAGAGCCTTAAGGGACTGTGTGTTAACAATTATGGGCATAACTAACCTGTGGGCGTGGAAGACCGATGAGTCTATGGACATGCTTAATCTGTACATTCATTAGAGGAATAGGTTAATCCTATGGCAATTCCTTATTTCCCTTCAAGGGCCATAATTTGTCTTTCTCCCTGCATTTAGTCTAAGCAGACTGTCCAAATTATATAAAAAAGATAGCAAAAATGAATTTTCCTCACGTTGTAATAAATTAGAATAAATGTGTTCAACTAACAAAGCGATCTCACTTACTGTAGCTTATCACAGAATAAGATAACAGATGTGGGTGCAGAGAAACTAGCTACAGCTCTTCCTTGCTTGTCTTCATTAAAGACACTAAGGTAAGTAGTTGTATCCTGTTCAGTTGTTTTGTACAACATACCTTGCTATCTCTGTCAGAAATTACTGAACATGGAACAAATATGTACACTGTGCAGCAGCCAAGCTTTTTTCATTCTTGCATAAAGCCTTTAGGGAGAAGAGAAGAGGAGAGAAATGTATTACCCAGTGTAGACATACAGAAGGATATCTCAGGAATATAACAAGGCCTGTACTGATTTTTAAATCCAATCCATAATACCCACTTATGAATAATACCCTGTACAAATGTGTACCCAGGGCCATGCTCTATTGCAAGCTTATGCGGAGCTTGCTAAGCGCAGTTCTAAGCCCTGAGCCAGCAACGAGGTGGTGTGTGTTTGCTGATATGGGACCAATGATCCATCCCACTTCATTAAAATGTCTGGCATAGGCCTGAATGAAGTATCTCAGTAGGGAATGCAAGAAACGGTGGTGTGCAATTCTGGAATAATTTGCTCACATGGAAATCTTTTGAGTGCTGTGCCCCAAATCTTTGAGCTTCATTTTCTTGCAGATTTTTAATTTGGTCTAACGTAGACAGAAATGTTCTTATTATTCATTAAGAATCTAGACCTATTTTTGCTGTAGCTGTGCTAGCTGAAGAAGGGATGTGGCCATTTGCCTTACTTGATACAGAAAATATGAAACTGTGTTTTAAATATTAACTGCAAATAGATAAGGATTAATTGGAAGTTAAGATGTACCAACCATATCTGAAATTCCTTGATTTAATATATAATCTGTTTACATTATCCATTATTCAATTGTGACTCTACCGGTTTGGTTTTTTGCAGCTTATACAATAATAGCATTTGTGATTTTGGAGCAGAAAATCTTGCGAAAGTTCTTCCTGCTATGGCATCTTTAAGAGTGCTAGAGTGAGTATGAAATCTTTTGAGATGGCCCAGGAAAGCTTAGTTGCCTGGATACTGAAAATTCAAATCTTCTGTCCTCGGGGTAGAGGAGACAGAAATTGAGGAAGAAAATTTCAGGGAAATTTCACAGGGAAAATGTGATTATGCAGAGTCCAGAGAGTCAGTGGTTAGAAAGGATTAAAAAAAAAACTGAAAAATCCATTTTAAGGTGGGAGAATAGGGTCATGGGGAGTTGAGGAAGGACCTTGGGTACATAGAATAAGGAATCCCTCAGATGAACTAACTTAATGAAGTTCCAGTTTGACCTTTTGAGTATTTTATTACAGGTTTTTTGAGTCAAGGATCTATTTTGGTTTTTTCTTTCTTCCCCCACCTGCAGATAAGCCCGTATAGTATTTTTGATTTTGAATGAAATGTTTGATTATACCGCTATATGATGTGATCTGGATGAACAACTTTTTTTTTTCCTCAGTGTTCAGTATAACAAAATAACTGGTGTTGGAGCCCAGCAGCTGACTGACAGCCTACGAAAATGTCCCCATATAAAGAACTTGGTGTAAGTCTCTTGATATGCTGTTTGCTGCATCTTTGTTCTGTAAATTGGGTTAGAATTCATGCCAAAGCTGTGTTCTGTATTTGTCAGATTTATAAGAGGCACAAAAAAAGACATCACCGAAATACAAAAGCAGTCACAGAAATGTTAAAAATGTTGTCTCTGGTTTCAGCTGTATTAATTCCCTATTGTCCCAGGCAAGCAAGCTTGTCCTGCTTTAAGCATAGTTTACATTGAGCCTCCTTTTGTTAATCTTCTACCCTCCCAGAGTACCTGACCTACTCTGTGCTGCAGGACTTGTATTTGAAGGATTAACAACGAGCAGCCATCATTAGAGGTTAAATAGACTGAAGCTGCCAGTACACATTCAGGGGAAGGGAGTTTGATAGAAAGCTAAAGCACAGTTATGGACACAGGACTGTAGTGTGTCCAATAACCAGAGTCAGCCAGGTTATGGGGGAGACAACTGCTTTCTTCTAAATGAAAATGCATTTTCATTTGTTCCATAGCTTATACACTTTTATAGAATGATGTTCAAAAGGGAAAGACAACTTTAAAAAAAACGAAACAAAACACATATGTACCAAAAAAACTATGAAGCAAATTACGCTTCTTAAAATCTCTTTCCTTTCTGAATTTGCCCTTACAGGATGTGGAATCCCACCATTCCCTATGGAGTTCTTGAACACCTTCAGCAGCTGGACTCTAGGATCACTGTGTAGATTCAGGTGATCCCACAAAGGTAATATAAACCCTGGCTTTCTGAAACAACAAGATTTGTTTTTGTGGCAGCTGTTAATTCTGGTCTCACTGGCAGCACGCACAGTAACAGTACCAACGCATGCATGGCTAGGTAGAGAGATGCAGCCCTAGAGTGGCACAGATCAGTATCACATCAGGCCTCCTTTCCCCGCACTGACCTTGCATCCCCCATCTCCCTGGCACCAGCACTAGCAGACTGCAAGAGCTGCATCAACAAGAATGGACTTCTTCTAGGACTCCTAGTTCAGCCCAGTTCAGTGACTGGCAGCTGGCCTGCTTACCTTCTCTTTTCTGTTGCAGAAAACTAAATAGCTCTGTGTACTTCTTATGTTTAATAGATTAGTTCTGTACTCCTTAGAGATTATTTTGTGTTAATTTTTAGTAAGTTCTTTCACTTTTCCTTTGTTTAATACAAATCCTCAGCAGCTGCTTATCTCGCTGTGAAACTGTGCCTATTCTGGACTCGGAGCAAACCACTGGTTCCTACATTCCTTGTTCTCAGTCTGGTTTGTGTGCTTGAGCCACTGGCAGTCACTTTTACTTCATTGATTCTGCCTGCAGTTTCAAGGATCCTTGAAATAATTGTATCGTTAGCAATTTGCTAACAGTTTGCTGATGATCACCGGGATCTGACTGCTTGACGCTCCTGGACTGAAGGAGCTGCAGCAGGCATGGGAAATTAGGGTTTTGTGTAGGATTTCTGCTCCCAATTTTCTGCCATGTGGTCCTCTTGTTTTTAAAAAAAATTATACAGGATGCATCAGTGAAATGATCCCAGTGAAGAATAAGAAGCCAGAGTCAAGCCAGACACCAGATGCCCTCCAGCTTTCTTTCAGATGGCAAAGAACACATTGCAGAGTGATCACCACCTGCTTGAGCTGTGGTTTGAATGGTCCTGGCAATGGCTGCAGTTGCCAATGGCTTCCTAAACCACGCAGTGAGCCAAGCTTTTGCATGACTCTTGCTCTCAGTGGATGTAGATCACCGGATGTAGACTTGGCTATATGTATGGCACTGATCAGGCTACAGGTTGAGGAAGACTCAGGTGCCATAGCAGCTTCACAGACTAGCTTTATACAGCAACAGTGAAAAAATGTAGTGATCCTTAATAGCCTACAGTACAACTAACTCTTTGTCTTGTTGAATAACCATACCTACTTGGGAAAGAAGACATTAGGGATATGAACACTGCCAGGAACCTTACAAAAGCAAAGCTTTCTCTAACCTCCTGTGTCTGTTATTTAAGGGGAGCATGCAAGAAGAGTGTTTGAACATGTAGGTCTGCTCCCAAATGATCTCGGTTTTCCTCTGGACATAGAGCAATGGCAGTCAGTGAGACTGAGCTCCGCTCTGTGAAAGTCAGCGATTCTTGGACAGTGGTCATCTTTCACACCAAGCAAAAGATCTGTTTAACACAGCTCTGCATAAACAACCCCTTGCATTTTCCTCCACTGCTGTTCTCTCATGATTGCAGCACATGCCTGTGGCACCAGTAACCACATTAGTATAGTATCTGAGTACGTGAGGAAACATTCGTCATCTTTAGCACTGAGGATTAGTAGCAGCAGGAAATCTGGATCCTCCCAAACTTGAAACATCCAGCATCTACCAGACACTGTTGTCTATCTTCAGAGCACATCAAATATATGGGTTTGGAGATGTTAAGGGAGATTAAGCTGATGGGCATACATCTAATATTCTGTTTTCATCATTTCACAGGTAACACAAAGAAGAGGGGAAGGTGTCCTCTGTGTTTTCCTATCTTCTTGCTGCTTTATGAATTGGTGGCTGATTTTCATGATGGTGGCAAAATGGAAAAAAAGTCACATTTAAGCTTCTGGATGATGCTTGAAGTGGGTGAATGATGGAGTTCAGATTTTATAAAGACCATTTAAAACACTATTCAAAGACGCAGTTGTGTTTCTGCTGAAGTGATGAAGAGTTAAGCAACATCAAGTTTCAAAGATGAAGAGTATCTGGATATTGTGATCACCATTAAAGGTGACCAGGAATCACCAGGATATTGATAGTATAAAATTCCATCATCAATTCATCAAAGAGTGGACTGCAAGCTGCTGGACCTGCAACGTCTGAAGTAGTGACAGATCAAATTTAATTGTTTGATGGTGCCAATGGTAACTGCGATCAAATTCAGCTTGATGATTTTGGACTTCCAAAGCTCAATGTTACAGATTTCACCTGTCTGTCTGGACTGATTTGAAGCATTAGGGTCAGGAGCATAAATAAGAATGATCAGTCTTAGAAAACAGTCCAATATTGTAAGATTATCACGAGAATCTAGAAGTGGCTCTTTTCTTGATGCTAAGGGATATGCTGTCTTAAGGGATAGAAAGATAGTTTTCTATCACTCTCGTTACTGAATCCTTCAAAAAGATTAGGAAAAAAAGAAAGAAGTAAAGAGAAGAAATTAATTAGAACTGGAAAACTATTAAGGATTTTTCTGACATTATCACAGAAATCCAAATGCATAGCTTCAGTTTATTGCACAAAAATCCTTGAAGTGACAATCTTCAAAGGTTTTTACTCTGTCTCAAATGAGAACTTTAATTTTTTTTTTCTTCATTCATATACCTGGATTGGGATTTAGTTTCTCACTTGCAGGTGGCAGCATAAATGTACAAGCACCTATTTTGTACTTCACAGTGAAATCACTACTGTGTGTTGTTTATGTGGCCTTCTTTTAGAGAGTTATGAATAACTAGGCAATGACAGGCAATAACATATTTCAAAGTGTTATCATGTGTCTGCGCTGCTTGCCTCAGTGATGTGGGCCAAATACCGGTCCTGCTGACTGCAACAGCAAAACAATTTTTTCTTTTTTTTTCTTCTTTTATTTCAGCTCTGTAAACATGGAGAGAACTTATAATTGTACAGAGACACTTGTCAGGACTAGCATTCTGGCTCCTTGTCCAGATACAGTCTGGAGACAGAAAAACAAGAAGGGATGGAGAAAGCTTGGAATATTTGAACTGCCACAAATTGGGAAGGGAGGTCTCTACTTCACAGTTAGGTCAGGTTTAGCTCAACAATCTCCTTGAAATCTCTTCTGCTAGGAAGTACTGACATTACTGACCCAAGGATCTATGCAAACTAGAATGTCTCAACCTCTCAAATATTTTGTTACCTGGTTTTAAAGAAGTCCCCAATTTGAACAGTTCAAAACTCCAATCTTTATGTTCTTTCCAGCAAATTATACTTCTCTGCTAAAGTTTCAGTGCCTGTGGAATCTTGACAGCAGGGATGGAGGGCAAACAAATTAAAGAAAGAAGGAAGGAAGGAAGGTCTGGTTTGTTGTTTCTGTTAATCGAAGGAGAGCAGGGAACCACACCTAGTACGTGAAGGTAATAGTACAAGAGAGCAAGGTGGAAAAATTCTATGGAGAATATGATTATAACTAGAAAGTGGTATTTTTCTTAACTATCTGCATGGTTCTTCTCTCTAGCCAAACTCTAGCCAGAGTCATGGAAAAAATCTCATTTACATTCCCCTCTTTCAGCTGCTTGAATGGGAAGTAGTTTGAGCCAAATCTTGTGTAATGTTCCCATCAGCCTGCGGCACTCCGGCCGTGCAGATCTATGGTGAGCCCTTGTCTTGGCTTCCTTTAGCTAAGCTTTGGATGACAAATGCCCCGTTGGGGATATATTCTGCAGCTACGCTTCACTGTGACTGAATCTGAGAATGTGCTAAATGTTACACAGGCAGACAAATGTCACAGGACTCTGTCTGGACTGATAAAATCATACTGGATATACTACTGTTCTCTTTTTATGAGTTAGTGGGAGATGTATATTTATAATGTACAGATTGTAAATTGTGATACAGTGTTTTGGTTGTCTTTATACATCTTTTTAAAGTATTAATAAAAGTGAGCATTCCTTTTTATGGTAGCTTGTAGTACCTGTTGAAAATTATTTTGATTTTTCTTTTGGAAACGCTACGAAACCACTGCTGGCTTCTGAACATAATGATGTGCTCAGGGCTTCATGTTGTAGGTTAACAGAAAGCACTGCCTGGCGAGGGAGACAGGTTGGACCTGCTGGCACTTAGCAGTTCAGTGGTCTGGAAATGGAGAAATAATTCTTTCCTAACAGGCAATGGGATCTTGCAATGCCAACTGATAGACTGTCAGTCAGAATTAGAAGATATAAAATTGCTGACTGAAGCCGCCAGCTAGTAACAGCAAAAAGTTGTTTTCATCCTTTCAGACTTTTTGCAGTTAAAAGTTCTAAAATTAATCGAGGTTCAAAGTCTGGATATTCTTGTGGCACAAAGCTTATCCAAAATGCTTTTGTCAAATGAGTGCCTTGTGTATAGAAGACTGAATTCACTGGCTACCCTAAAAATGCTGTTCTGATCAAATCTGTGTTCTAAAAATCTTTTAGGATGAGAAAAATGCTGCTCTCTTTATGCCCACGCTGTTTTTGTTGTCAAAGAAGCCTTGTTAAAATGCTAAGGCTTGTGTTATGATGGGAGTCAGATCCTGCAATCTGAGTACTCTCCCTATCCTTTAAATGGGGTATGAAGCTGAGCTGTTCTGAGGAATCAGAAATCTTGATCTAAGATTCAGAATCTCCACAGTGAATTACTTGGTGGAATTTGTATTGCTTGATCTGTGCATCGTGTGGCATAAACCCACTGCAGCGAAACGATTACAAACTAGTAGATACTGGAGTAAGTACTTATAATGACAAACTGAACCATGTTCTTAAAATGGCATACATATGACCCTGAAAAGTTAGTGTAAGCTGTCTCTCTGAACAGTATGAATTTCTAATTATATAGGCAGCAAGCAGAATTTAGCCTTTCTTGTGTTAGTACCAAATGGGCATGTGAACACAAGCTTAACAAGTTTTTAAACTTGGCTATTCTTTATATAAGTGCCTAAATGGGGATTTAGTTCCCCAAATGTATCTTTACATGTTAGAATATTGTGTCCTAAGTGACTTCATCCCTGAACTGCAGGCCAGGGATTGTATGGAACAAAGCACCTGTCAGTGTTTTAACGGCCCAAACTGTATCTGATGGAACCTACCTTGGAGAAAAGCTGTTTGGATCTGATGACAGTGCTTCACCTCTTGCAGAAGCAGCTGAAAATGGCATTTGGGGCAGAATTTTGGGGACTGGGAGCTAATTTCTACTGCACTAGGAGTTAAAAAATGTCACTTGAGTGCAACACACTGAGAATACCAGGAAAAAAGAGTTTGATATGTTAGTTTCTTTGTGATTGTTTCAAGGGGGATCTAAACTGTCACCCTCTGGTCCCTCATGCTGGCTGTCAAGAGACTCTCATGAAATCAGCTATCTGGATCTGAAACCCCGAGCTGGGAGCAGATGGTAGAGACACAGACTGTAGAGGACAGACATAATGCATGGAGAGAGTTCAGGAGAAATGTTTTCAATTCTGCTTTATCTGAAATGTTCTTGGTACATCAACTTGGCTTAACAACTGCACAGTTACAAAAATTAGACTTTTCTAAAAAAATATAATAAGACAAAATCAGTACAATACCTGCCCTGAATAACATGTGGGTTTCCCCCCCCACCCACAGTGCGCAGTTCCTGGTGTTTCAGTTCAGCTCTGATTTTAAAGTCGTCGTTCATCAGAAGGATTTCTTACATGCTAGCCATCTCAACAATCTGGAACTATTTGCAGGTACTTGTAGGAAAACTGGAATTTCCTGGAAAGCATATTTCAATTATTTTCTGTTCAGATTGAAAAAGAACAACTCCAACAAATGACTGCTTACTTTTTCATGGAAAAGGTCAGTCTTTATTGTATTGCTTTCACATCTGTACATAGGAACATGAGCTTAAACAATCTGCAAAGTATCTTGTGTTAGATAATGAGTCCACTTGATTTATACAAAATTCACTCTCTGATCTATTTCAAAACTCACAATTTAAATAAAATATCTTACTAGCACAGTTCTTGCTGTAATACTGCCCTGGACAGAATCTCCTTGCATTCACTCCTGCATATTTTCCCCTGAGAGAGCACTGTCTTTGAACTACTGGCTGGTAGAGTTTTCAATGTGTGATTGTAAAACTTGCTTAAGCAGTATGTAGAGTGTGTCCATTTGGGTGACATGGTATTTATTCAAAAGTTTATCAAATCTGAGTAACATCTTGATTTTCTGTTATAATAGAACACAGCTTATATTATTTGTTCATACAGTCCATCCCAGAATTACCTATGGAAGCCCAGTATGGTGCATGAATCACTGCAGTTGATGCACACCCAAGAGGCAATGACCGTGGAGAAAAGTCACAACTGACAAGGTCTGATGACAACTCTTCTTGTTGTCCCCTTGTCCTTCTTTTCATCTCTACATTTCAGAGTATAGTTTCTTTCCATGACTTGATCCATTAACCTGGTTATAATCCATTTCAGGTGTTTAATGAATCTGTTTAAAAGAAAACACATAAATACAGAGTAACCCTCTAGACCTAAAATGAACAGAGAAGTCACTGTGTATGTTAGATATAGCACCATGCTATTGACTTCTTCAAAAAAAAATTTTTAAAAAATCAAAACCTTTTGTGACTATGGATAATAATTCTTTGAGAAGTAAAGGCCTGAACAACCTTCAGAGAAATCAATGTAAGAGTTTCTGTTAATGTCAGAGCACATTAGTTCTTAGTGTAATTTTAAGAGGCATGACAATATTAGTGTGAGGAGTATAAGGACAAGCTGTCAACCACAGTCCATCAGGTCAATTAGTAAGGGTTGGTCTTAAGAGAGTACAACCAGCCGTGACATACAGTGGGAAAGCCTATTTTATGCTAGGTTTGATATCATTAGACCTACCTATTAAAACTGATTTTTGAACTTTAGCTTAGCCAGATACTTTTTCTTAGCCAGATACTGTTCATCAAACTGTTGGGGTTTTTTGTATAATTGTGTTAATTATGTATTGCCTACATTTGACGTAGCCTCTGATTTTGGTCACTTTCTCTTTTTTTTCTTTAGAGTCACTTTGTTCAAAGCATTTTAGATCCACTGGTAAGTAGTTATGGAGTTCAATAACACGTTGGGGTAACTTGACAAGAATAAATTACTGTTACATTGCTTTATCCCAGTTTTAATTTGCCTTGACTGGGTCAAAGTATCCGACAGCTATTAAGAGGTGATTTTTTACTATCATCAGAAGTAAGCACAAGGCCTGAGAAGCCTTCTTTAAGTAGAACCAGAGTTGTGGATTATGAAGGTGCTGGGCACTAGTGACTGTATCCATTTGGTCTTGTGATCTTACAGATGACTAATTAATACAGTGTAGAGTGATGCAGCTCTGAGAGGGGATGATTGTCTGGGGATGAATCTGTGCTGAAGAAGAGTTGAGGTACAGTACAGAAGACCAAGAGCAGGTCCCCTGGCTGCCTGCAGCTCAGGAGATCATCTGCGCTGTGTGGAGCAAGTCTCTGGAAGCACAGCACTTCCCTCCTTTGCCTTTATAGGTATTACAGGCTCCTGCACAGCGTGAAAAGGCAGGGGACCCTACACAGTAAAGCTGCTAATCTGGTTGTATAATGGGAAAGGAGTTTGTGGTACAAAGCCATAACAGACCTGCTAACAGATCTGCTTTAAGCATGGAGCTCTATGAAAAGGCTCTCACTGGGCTGCAGGGCAAAACACAGCCTCTCTCCTGTTCTTCACTTTCTGTGCTTGGAGTGGAGGCTCAGCAGATCGTATGTCAGGTTGTCTGGCACAAGGGGTCCTGAGGCAGGAGGGCTGCCACCATTTCAGGTGCAGAAGGCGTAACAGAATCTACGAGGAGTCTGAATGAAGAACGAAATGCAGCAGTCACATGTTCTGCATGAGCATGGACAGACTGAGGAATATAGTATCATTAACAAAGGCATTACGGGAAGCGGAAAGCGAACAGTTTGACACAGTACTGGGGGAAATGTTCTTCTATGGATTGAAAGCAGAAGAAAAGATTGGAAGCAAAGAATAAGGCTTGGTAGGAAAGAAGTCAGTAGCAGGGTACACCAGGGACCAATTTTTATTCAACAACACCACTAGTGACCCAGAGAAGAGAGTGAACAGAGAAATCTTCAAGACTGCAGAAAATAAGCTCCTTCAGCTATTCAGATAGCAATGAACTCCAGAAGGACTTCGTAACATTGAGTGGGCAAAGGGTGGCCGGTTTGGAAAACATCTGCTAAAGGGCTGGGCAGCAATGTGCCCTGTAACATCCCTCATTCTGCCATTGTGGATTCCGGAAAGTACAAAGAGATCGGACTGCAGATTTTGGTCAGGGTCCTGTGCTCTCCCAGAGAGCATCCCCTGCCCCTGTCAGAGGCAGAACACAGGGCCGGGTGATCGTGGCCTGACTCATCATGACATTTCGTATGCTCTTGTGTGCCACTTACTGTAGATGCTAGGTCAGAAACAAGAACCGCTTTTGTGCCCAGTGAGGTATTTCTGTCAAATGTCTATCAGCTACAGTACGCTGCTAACAGTAATCATATGCTTAAAATTCTCTCTCTTAAACTAAGAATAAGAAAAGGGGAAACAGCAGCTTAACAGGTTACTCGTTTGATGTTTATCTGATTGCTTTCCAAGTTGAACTGAAAACTGATCTACAGCAGACAGTTCAGGGAGATTGTTAGTATTCTGCATTGTAGATCAAATTCTAGGCTGACTTAAAAATAGCACAGGAAAATGTACTGGGCCTCCAAAGCAAAGTATAAAGCTGTCTAATGGAAGTTTCAAGTATTGCTGTAGGGCTGCTAGTCCAGGAGTGTAATTTGTAGTGGCAGATACTAAATGGGGTGTGAATGATACAACTGGCCAGGATATTCAATCTCGCCTTTCTATTCAGCTGATTAAAAGTCTGTCCTTCAAATTTCATGTGAACCTAATTTTTAACAGAAAATTTCAAAAATTCCAAAAAACAATGGAAAATGAAAAGATAGCAAATATTTTTAAAATCTCAGAACTAGTCTTCCAATATACTAAAAGATACCCGTAAGCATTTAACAGTATGGCTATTATAGCGTAACTCTAGCATTAGAAGAAGCAGCTCAGTTATGATATTTTTGTTAGTTCTGTCTGTGAAGTTATTGTCCTGCACAGTTCAGGCTGGACCAAAGGAAACATGGTGACACTGTTTCGCTGACATTGTCTGATTTCTGTTTCCTGACTTTCTGCGAGAGTGTGTTCAGATCTCATGGCCTATTTGGGCTCTACTGTCTAAGCAAGCCTCGGGTCTTTTTTTCTGGCCCTTCAAAGAGTATATAACCTTAAGTCTATTAACTGAACTAGAGCTTTACCCAGCAATAGATCATTCAGTGCACGTCATCATTTTCCATTATACCATTATTTTCCATATATGGCTGCTATTAGTCTTTACCCTTTTTACCACATATATTAGAAACATGTTTGTGTCCTCAGAGAGCATCATTCAAACTATTCAGCTATTTTTTTCCAAGGTTTGTGGCCAAAGAACTAAAACTCAGCTGGGAAAAGAAAGACAGTTTGACAGTCTCCCTGAAGAAATGGAAAGATACAGCCACTTCTGTGTACTATTTAATTCTTTGGGACAGTTGTACTCCATATAAACTAGAATCATTACAAGGGGACCAATGCAAAGAATTGGACTGGCCAAATACACAAACGAAATGTTTCTAAACAGATTATTCTTTTCTTCTATTTTAGGATTGCTGGTTGCTAGCTGAACTATAGTGTCACTTTGCCCCTCCTGCAGAGGAAACAAACATGAAGAATTAAATTGGATTCATTTCTTAATTGACAGCTTAAAACTGGTAATTGGCTATTGCCACCTATTGAAGCAAGTTGATTACAGTAAGCTTCATTTTTGTAGGGAAGAACCACAGAAATTTTTTTTTTAATTATTCTTTAAAATCACTTGTGGCTGGGCCTTTTAACACATGAAATACTCAGGCCTGAACTATTTCTATCCTAAATTGAATGTCTCTTTATTTTCTATGCCTCATTTTAATCCATGTTATTAACAGCAGCTTCCAGAAAACTTTTTAAAAATCTGCCTCCTCTCTTTGCATTATATAAATGAATGCATTTGGTAGAAAATCACTTAGGACTGTCCATGGCTGTGGTTAATGAGTCCACATGGACAGTTCATCAGCTAACCACGACTTTGTCTTCCTTCCATCTAGGATGGAATTCCTGTTAAGAAGAGTCAGAATACAGAAGTCTCTTTAAAGCAGAACTATCAGGTAAGTTTTAGCACTCAACTTCTATTAATTTTAATAACATCTAAGAATTCAAAACACAGTTCCAAAAATCACAGCTATTGCTCTTAATCCTGTTGTTACTATAACTCATATAAAATAGCCGACTGATCTGTATCACGGAGTCAAAAAGCCGCCTTTTGTTTTTTTTACATGGAGATTTCTACAAATGAGGGAAGAGCG
>NW_009219330.1:20257-23568 GCF_000690835.1 Fulmarus glacialis
AGAGCGTAGTGAAAAATAGCAAGGTAAAGGAAGTAACAGATCACTGTGCTCATTATTTTTAAGATTCAAAGTTTGAAAAGGAAGAAGTCAGGAGGTGGATTCTGATATGTTTATGTATATCCTGACACTGCTAGTGATAACATTCTTCTGAGCTGTTCCTTTTTGTGGCATTTTTTTTAGAGAGATGGAACGGAGGCACAAGTCAGCTAAGCTCACAGAATACATCAGTGGCAGGCACAGGAAGGAGTCCAGCATGCTTATTTCCCCCTCCACTGGGCCATGCTGTCTCTCATAGACACTGAGCCTGCATTTCTAATTGGCACTTTATTGATGAGCTAGTGAGTAAAGCTCTCTCTTTGAGTCGGGATTTAGATGCCAGCATTCAGCAGAAGTGCTGAGTCACAAGTTTTTGAGTGCTGGGTTCTGCTCACTGAAGATGTTCATCGTAATTCACCTTGATGAAAAAATATAGGTAATGCTTGTACTGTAAGATTAAATAAATCCAGTATTTCCTATTCAGTTTTCATTATTGATTACTTTTGCTCATTTTCTTTCTGACTAGAGTACTTCATGATGAGTCACATCTGATTTTAAGAAAGTACAAGGAGAACAGTCA
Organism: Fulmarus glacialis; assembly: GCF_000690835.1. Classification (NCBI taxonomy): domain Eukaryota; kingdom Metazoa; phylum Chordata; class Aves; order Procellariiformes; family Procellariidae; genus Fulmarus; species Fulmarus glacialis. Next base: position 20,874 of record NW_009219330.1, read on the forward strand.
TATCACCTTATTCCAGGGGACTTCAAATATAATAAAGAACCTGGCACACTCACACTAAAACAGTAGATAACATGAGCAAACTCAATTCTGCTCAGTTTACACAGATGGATTTCTTCATTTGAGTAGGATAGGAAGCTTCTTTGAGCTGCTTAGTTGTCTACCTTCTATCTCCGCCACCAATTATGCTCAGAAACCTGGACATAATTTTGCTCCCATTGAGTTCATTCAAGTGAGGGTTTTGCTGCAACAGGGAACAGATCCACATGCTCTTTTATTTTTACATCTGAATTAGCCTTTCCACATTTTGCAGAATCGCCGCTTGGGATTTCTCCCCTTTGTTTCCCTGTCATGCATGCCACTCACCTCCTGGGTGCAAGGCATCGCTTTCTAAATGCAAGGAGCACACTGCAAGGTTTCAGCTAAGGCTAATCATAGCTCTTTAGTTGTTCTCAGTAATCACTGGTGAGTCACATGAAGAACACTCCTCTTATATTTAATGCAAAGAGTATGCCTATATATTTTTAATCTCTGCTGGTAAAACTGAGACCCATTCTTCCTGCAGTGTCTTGTGAATCCTAAGCACTTCTGGATCTAAGTGAACAGGGTAGGTGGGCAGCCTTCCTAGCCTATGGACAGCACGGGTTAACACTTTTACAGAACTCGGGTCACTGCAGGCCAGGCAGCAAAGGGATTCAAATCTTCCCTTTCAGTGCCTTACTTCTGCTCCCAAAGCAGAAGACACAGCTCCAAATTAGGGCCCTCTTCTGCCTGCCTTGCTAGGGAACTGGTGAGGAGAAATGGCACAGAACAGCAAAGAAACCTCTAACCAGGGTATTAACACAAATTCCTTTTCATGGTGACATGCTGAGTCTTTGCCTGGTAGCTAAATAATCATGCAATTTGTGGCCTGGTTGCTGCGTATATAAATATAATTAAATATATAAATAGATGAAGCACAGTAATAGTATATTTTTTGCTCTCTAATAATTGATCTAGTTTTAGGGATTTGTGATTTGATTCTCAGTGGAAACCACCATCTAACACGACAACTTCCAAATTGATGGATCAAGGGTGGAGCTGGTACCTGTGCAGGGCTCCATTAGCTCAAGGTGGATATATACTTCTGAGCTTTGTGAAGACCTCTGCATTTTTATTTCTACATATGGAGGTGACACGGTTTTATAGGTAGAACATGAAAAAGTTTGCAGAGCTGCTTATGTTAAGAAGCCCATTTATCTACACTGAACAGAATTGTGCTCAGATCCTACGCTCTATCAAATTACGTGTTCATGCAGTAGGAAAAATCCACCGAGGAAAATTATGTCTGTTGTTCTCCTTAGGTCTTCCTGAAAACTAGATGCAACTCATCATGACAAATCGTAGTCAGCAAAAAAGTGATTAAAAAAAAATATTTTTAATCCCTGTATTAGATGGTGTTGGAGCAATAAGATTTGGGGCTTGGGGAAAGGTATTTTGGGGGAGAAAATGGCTAGAGCTTTTTGCACCAAAGATTTCGCTTAAATTTCCATTAGTGTTTATGAATTTCTTTCCTGGAATACAGAGCATGTGTGTTATTTGCCCAGCTGAAAAGGGAGAGGAGGAGACAGCCACAAAAGTAGCTGACAGTGTTTTGTGGGGAGTTTAGGTCTGCTCCAGACCTTCTATCCTAGCAGAAGTGATTCTAATCCAGCTGCTTGGGATGGACCACCAAATGTTGGCATGGACACTTGCATTTATAGGCAGTGGAATTTCTTCAGTAGCAACAAAGATCTGTTTCCCCCCCCACACACACACACTTGTTATGCTCCCATGTGCCTTTGACCAAACCTTGTTCAGCTGTGTTGTGTAATCAATGCTACTCCAACACCAAAAATTTCCATTTTTTCCTTCTGAACTGTTGACCAAAATCAGCTACTATTGCTTTATATGGCATCTGAATAGAAATATTTAGGAAATAGTTTTAACCTGTATGAAGAACAGCACTACAGGAAAAGTTTGGGGTTTTTTAAATTAGAAGACTGATTAAAATAGTTTGATGTTAAATGGTATTTGTATAATATGTTCACCAAGGTTATGTTTGTAACCTTACAACAGAATTTCCTATTTCCATAATTTCAAATAGAAAAATAAAAAGGTATCCTGAACTGGTTTTCAAATTTACAGACAATATTTTGCTAAAAATTCTACTGGCAGATTTGCTAACACATTTTAATTTAAACTGTGAATGTTTTCATTAACATACATTTGGCACAGAAAGTCCTAGCCAGAAATAAGTGATTTTCTTCCCAATTGCATTTCAGTGGTTTAAAATGCTAAATCCTTACATTTCCAGAGTATATTTTAGTATCACTCAAAACTACAACAATAAATTGATCAAGCAAACCCTCATGCTACGATTAACATGAGAAGAACGGTGAACTGGGTACGTTTCTTATTATCCAAGATCGAGGTTTTAAAGGGCATCTGATGCAGATCTATTTCTAGCTCGAGTATGGTTTCTGAATTTTAATCAATATTAGCCTGGATGTTCATTTAGATTCAGAGCTGCTTTCAAGACCGGATTAGCAAAGTTGTTGACCAGCTGTAAACATAACACCCAGCATAACAGCTGCAGCGGCTCAGAACTGCGAAAATTAGTCCTTGTGGAAAGACATCCTCCCTGCTGCGCAGCAGAGGACACGGAGCGGAGCCCCCG
>NW_009219331.1:0-22223 GCF_000690835.1 Fulmarus glacialis
TCGCTCAGGCGAGCCTGTGGCCCTCCACAGCTTTTCAGGAGCTGCCGTCCCTGACAGAGGCCGAGTCCTCTTCCCCCATTACGGGCTGGAAACGCCGAGAGCAGTGGTGATGAGCACTGGAGCCAGGCTTGCCATTTGTTTTGCGGGCCTTTGGGAGCGTGTGCTGCTTCGTGTGGGTTCAGGCAGCACCTCCTCTGGCCCAGGGCAGGGTATTTCGGTAATTCAGATACTAGCTGTTGGACTGGAAACTCCCGGAAGAGGTTAGGTGCAGAAAACAGGGGTAGGAGGCAGGAACTTCAGGAGGAGAAACTTCTTTTCTAGGCTTTAAGAGAGGGCATAAAGGAAAATATAAAACCTTCATATTTACCGGACTGTATAATGCTAACATAACGTTTATTTGGAACCTCAGCACCTGTCGGCTTTGGTGGCATATAGGATCTTGCCTGTAGACAGAAGGAGCCATCACGTAATCATCTGTCCCTACTTGTCTGGTGAATGTGTACATTGCAGCTGTTAACAGGGGAAGTACCTGCTTTGTGTGCTTATCCCGTGTGCCTGAGGTAACAGCAGACTTCTTCGTATTAATTAGTAGTCAGTACTCCTGCTTCAAAGCATTGGGAGTTTAAAAAAAAAGTCACATTAGTAATGCAGTCTTTTTCTATTACCGTCCCCCCTGCTGACAAGTATAGAAGTAGTAGCGTCACCAGAAGCAGAAAAATATTAAAAAAAACCCAAAAAGCAGCCCCCCAAACCTTTGAAATGCTAATGAGTCATGGAGACTCAAACTGCTGGCAGGAGAGATACCTTTAGATATATGTGAGGACCTTCTGACTCATCTAGTATCAGACTTCATGACCATAAGTGAGATATGAAGAAATAGAAAGTTCAGCATTAAATCTAGTGACGGGACCAATCGTACAGTTAGAGATATATTTTTTTAATATGAAACTCTTAGTGAATTGATTTAGGAAGATAATGGAAGATAGGAAAAGAAAACTTGGCATGCTGAGTGTTTAACAAAGATCAGTTCTGAATCAGTCTGAGAAAGGAAAGGTATTAAATCAAAGGAGGTCTAACGTTATATAAGTTATTGAATCAAATTATTACAATTTGAAGATTAAAACTAAAGCTGAATGAGACTTTATGCCTTAAAAGTGAAGACTCTGCCAAAAGAGTGTAGACTTTGTTATTATTATAAAAATACTATTTTGACAAAAAAAGTGTAATAGTGCAACACTGACTTTGGTTTGGCACTGGATATGTACTCTGGGATTAATACTGGCATAATTATATCTGTAGTTTTACGAGTGAAACCAGACCTTGAGAACCCATTGGTGACTTGCTGGGTTTTTTTTAAATCCATCGAATGATATTCAAGCTCATCTGTCACAAACTGTCCTTTTGTTTTGTTTTCTTGCAAATTTAATTAGAAAGTAAGAAAGTAAGGGAAGAGAGCTGATCTCATACATAAGCTACCTCATCTTTATTACTTTGGGCAACATCATAATTCAGTCTCTAATAGGCTGCTAAAATTTTTAGTATTTGAATAGACATCAGTGAAGAAACACTGTGTTTACTTGACCCCTCTGTGCCCTTTCTGTCTGCTTGGAAAGGATTCATTATGTTTCTGTGTCTTGGTATGAGTCTAATGTTGCTTTGAAATAAATGACAAAATACATGTTTACTGGTAACCTACCAGCTGCCTTGTTACAAGCAGGGTTTTACTTATGAGGAATTTTTTAATTCAGAGATTTTAGAGAGTAGGCTATGCATTATTTCCTTGCAGACCTCTTCCTTACCTTCTATGCCTACATCATAGATAGCTCTTTCGCATCTACAGTAATTGCCAGCTGGGAGAAGTTATCTTATTCTACTATTGCAAATTTTCTTGTCAGAGTTAACTGAGAATTGTAATGGTTTGGGGTGTGGTGGTGGTTTTTTTAGTTCAGATTTAAGATAAAACCTTTCTTCCCTTCTCTAGGCATTAAGAACTTTATCTAGATTTTACAAATTGTGTTGCTGCATGACTCTGAATTTAGTTTAATGTCAGGTCTTTGCATTGTGTCATTGAATTCTGTATGCTACATGTCATTGCCTGGATGTTTTGGGACAGCTTTGCAAGAAACTCCACATCTTACATGAGGGAATAGCTAAATGAAAGTATGAAATCTGCAGTCGCTATGCAGAGAGAAATGCGTTCAAAGTCATGAGAAAATTTCTGTCTCTCTGCGGCGTGGCATGGGTACGATCAGGAACAGTGCAAAGGCAGGTGCTTCAGCTGGCTGCTGGAGCGGGACGGGCGAGCAGTGCTGGGGTGGCTGGCGTGCGGCTTCCTCCGTTCTCCTGCGGTGCACGCTGTGAGGCTTCTGGTGGTGTTGTCTTGTGCACCAAGGAGCTCTCAAAAAGTGCCAACCACCTTCTCGTAATAAACATGCACAGGAAATTATGTCATACCTCTTCTTCCAGTAGTTACAGGAAAGGCTTTTTTTGTTTCTTTTGAGTATCAGTTAATTGTTTCTTGTCAGTTAACATAGGCAGATGCAGGGTCCCCTGCCAGGCTGTGTGGAAAGGCTGCTGCTGTAGGACCTTCTCCTGGTCCAGTTGCCATTTTGCTCTTAAGATTCTTTAGATCCAGGAAGCTGCATCTTTGATCTTAGAGCCTTTTGCTAGATTGAGTGGCAAAATCAGTGCTTTAATTAAACCAAAAAGGTAAGGCTATCCACCTGCAGCTCCTGCTGTTTTGGCAAGGGGGAAATCTGGCAGTTCTAATGGTTTTTTAAATTGTTTTAATTTAATCAAACTTTCTCTCTCTCTCTCTCTCTCTCTCTCTTTTGAATCTGTGAACATCTGAGGAAGGGTGGGGAAGCCAGGCTGTCTCTTTAGAAATGATGTGATGTACCAAATGTGAGATTTTAGAAATGAGAGAAATTTCTTCCAGCAGTAATTGGTGGTTCTAACAAGTAGCTGTGTTAATTGTGACTTTTATCTAGCTCATGTAAAAATAGCTTTTTGTGAATAGTTAGTCCAGTTCCTTTACAGTTGTACTGAAGTGCAACTTCCAGAGCCAAACTGATCTAAAAGATCTGTATACATATCTGCCATCATCTCTAATGTCTGTTCTTTGGCATATATACCGAATAATGGAATTCGATTATAGGTCTTGCTTATTTTCAAAAGACCTTGTGCATGTGTTTTTGACTCTTTAAACACCTGTGTACAACAGAAAAGGGATTATAAAGCTTTCACTTTTCCAGTTGATTTTTCAAACAAATTTTGGGGAGTAAAGACCTCAAATGCAGAGAGGTGTTGTGTCTATGGCATTAGTTTTGATTGTTGAGCATGTTGTTGTTTCTTTATTTCACCTCTTACTCGTCTGCTTGGTTGTTCTTAATTATTTCTGTATGTCTTTGGAGTTGTGGCTGGGGTTTTTCTTTTTTTCCTTCTAATTAAAATAAGTCCCTTTTGTGTATTTTACTAAATTATAATTCAATATTTTTAACCTTTTGTTTTTAAGGTGGAAAAGAAAACTGTCTAATCAAAGAGCAAAGATGCAGAGCACTTCAAATTACCTCTGGCTGTTGTCTGACATTCTAGGACAGGGAGCTACTGCAAATGTTTTCCGGGGACGACATAAGGTTTGTGAGGAATTACTAATCTGAGCAACATGTAAAACTGAATTTTTTTCATATGTGAGTAGTGTCATGAAATGAACAAAAAAACCATTCAAGATTTAGGCCTAAAGCAAATATATCTTTGTAACTATTCATACTTAGTTTTTAATTTTTAATATTCATCCATTGAATTAGAGTTCTATACAGTTATTTCTGAAGATTTGTTTTTAATATTGCATTATTTGTCCTTGTAAAATATGAACTGTTATTAATTCTTCATTCTTCCATTCTTCAGTTTTATGGAAAAAATACTCCTTGCTTAAGAATTTAAATAGGAATAAAAGTCTTATCAGTTTTTATTACATGATATGTTATTTATGTCATTGTTAAATTCTCTTTTCATAGTTTTTCCCTGTTCTTTTAAAACCTGTTTTTTGTGATTTCTATGATTTTGTACTGTAAGTGAAATATTCTTAACATATTATCGTATTGGATGAAGTTGCAGTTAATCTTTGTCCGTAAGTCAATGCTTCATACATGCCTAGGATACCATCTTCTTGGTGACATGCCTTGAGTAACCAGTACAAAATAGTACATCTTTGAGCAGTTTTGCCACATAAATGTTGTACTGATGTGTATGTTGTAACCTGAGTGAGGGGCTAAAATGACCTTACTTGTGTAGGTCATTCTATTCCTATTAATTTCACGGTATGTCTCACAAAATGAAGATAAGCCTAGTTGTGAAAGTAATGTTCCCTTATAGTAATGACAGTCTGTGTGAAATCAATATGAAGTTATATATAAGCTACAGTGTTTTCTATGTTTCACATTTAACTGTGAAGCAATACTAAGCAATAATTAGCAGTTAATGTGCTTTTCTGGGTGAGTGAATTTCAGCACAGAATGGTTCCCCTGTAAAGCTTACGGTTTCATGGTTGCACCCCTCATCACCCTCACTAGTCTGAGCACATGACCTGCAGCTCATTGTCCAGGGGAGAAAACTTTTACCTGGGCATCAGTAGTGCACGTAAGTGTGCTGTACGACACACCTAGTCTAAGCACAGGACGTCTTTGTCCTTAGAAAGAATCTGTCGCATACTGCTAATGTAAGCTTATTCCTAGAGTGGACGCAGGGAGGTACTTTGCCCTAAGAGGGACAGGAGTTGCACTCTCAGCTGGTGCTGTGAGTGCCTGAGCATGTTGGGGCTTAGTCCCACTCGAGAACTTAAGTCTCTGGTTAAACTCAGGACTGTGCTCATGTCATTTATCATGTGGGTTTGAATTGCTTCAGGAATTTGCATGAGTGGTATGTAGTGCTTGACACTGCCTTCTTGGAAAAAACCAAAATACTGCTTTATTAGTATAAACAGTACAGTAAAGAAAAAGACAGCAATGTTTAGCTTCCAAAAGTTGTCTCTTAAGCAAGCCACGATTCTCAACTGTAGTATGTGCATGTCTCTCATTGATTTGTGCAAGTGGCTTACCTGTTGCTGAAGAATTTTTTTTCAGCAAAGTTCATGGGTCGTTCTTAAATGTGTAGCCTTTCTTATGCTAACTGTTCTTTTTTTAAAAGCACTTAGATTTTGTGGGCTAACGTTGAGTTTCCATTCTGCTAGTCTGTTTGCTTCTAGTCTATATTAAACTAAACCAATATACGCATAATTTTTTTTAGTGGGATCTTAATTTCCACCCTAACACAAAATACTATTTTGAACTATTTCTAATCTGGGTATGCTCATACGCACAACAGAAGATCTCAAAATGCTTGGATAATGGGTATATGTACATTTACAATCTTATGCTTCTGTTTGATTAGTAATTTGTTTGTTTGTTTTGAATAGAAAACTGGGGATTTATATGCTGTCAAAGTATTTAACAGTATAAGTTTCCTTCGTCCTGTGGATGTTCAGATGCGAGAGTTTGAAGTGTTGAAGAAACTAAATCATAAGAACATTGTCAAATTGTTTGCCATCGAAGAAGAGGTAATGAATTGTTGTAGTTGTAATCTGAGATGCATGGTAGTAACCACAGTGACTGTCTTTTTGCTTTATCCTTACTATAGAGTTACATTTTTAAAGAATGGTAACATATGATGATATGCTCTGACCCAACCACCACCATTTTTTGTTTTTCTTTCTTTTTTGTTGTTGAAAGAATATGCTTGCTTTCAGTATTTAGGCACAGGTTATGATTCTTCAAAGCCATCTCCAGAAGCCACTGTCCTAAGCTTTGTCTTGAATTAGGGTTTTTAAGCTATCTACATGTACGAATATTTAATACATACTGATAGTTGGAGGTGTTTCAATAATCCTGACAATTTTATGCTTTTGCTTTGCAACCAACTAAAGTAATGACATAGGACATGTAGAACTGTATGTTAGTATGAATTGCAGTAGTTGTGCTGAAACTGAGACTGCTCAGTTGAAATGACCCAGATGCTGAGATTAGTAAAGAGGAAAGAAGGACAATTGCTGCTCTCTGCTTTTCTGTGCTATAGTTTCTCATTTGTCCACCTATCAATACTGCTGTCAGTCCTCTAAGTGCCTAGAACGTGAGGCTTTCTTAATTTTTTCCCCACTCTCCAAGTTAGAATACATGAAACATATTAAAGTTCACCTGCACTTCTTTTGAAGAAGACCACCAGAATGGGATTTATGATCTAGCCGCAAATTTTTTTTTTTTGAAAGTAAGATCCTGTGGTTATATGTAATTTCTGACATTGTTTTCACAATAGTCACAGACTTATCTTTTTTAATTTTTTTCCAGACAACGACTAGACACAAAGTACTAGTTATGGAATTTTGTCCATGTGGGAGTTTATATACAGTTTTAGAGGAGCCGTCTAATGCCTTTGGTTTGCCAGAGTCTGAGTTCTTAATTGTTTTGAGAGATGTGGGTATGTAGACTTCGCTCTTTAGTCTAATTTGTTGACTGAAACAAACTCATACTTGTTTTGTTTATTTTGAAACAGCAAGAGACAAGGAATTTGAATGACTGTCAACCAATTGAACAAATTAATACGGTCATAAGGAGTCACATCTTTTATTTATGTCTATATTGGTATAGATAGCTGCATTAAGAAGCCATTTCCGTTTAAAGCATTGCTATAATTATTTTTTGTTTGTTGTTTCAAGATTATTTGTCACATGTTGGACTGATTCCTAATGAAAATTAATCTCAGAAGAGTAAATTAGAAAAATAATGAGGTTTACCTGTGTCTGCCTGTTACAAAATTTTCCTCCATTACTTTATGGGAAAGATGTTGCTGAGAGCAAAAACAACTGTAATTTAGCTGTTTGAAAGAAAAAAAGGCAAAAATGCTTAGAGTATTGTCTGGTCCTGGTCTTTTTGCTAATTGAGTGTCCCTTCTCATTCCCATTTCCCAATGAGAAACTAAACACATATGTCTTCCTAGCCTCGGTTACAATTCAATGCTTGTGCAGTCTGTGTCAAGATGTATACATAAATTTTGGTTTGTTTTTTTTTTTTTTGATTGAAGTGGCTGGGATGAATCATCTCCGGGAGAATGGAATAGTGCACCGTGACATCAAACCAGGCAATATAATGCGTGTTATAGGTGAAGATGGTCAGTCTGTTTACAAACTTACGGACTTTGGTGCTGCAAGAGAACTTGAAGATGATGAACAATTTGTTTCTCTCTATGGCACAGAAGAGTATTTAGTAAGCCCATATGATTTCACTTTCTTTTGAAGAACTGTTTGAAGCCCGGAGTCCTTTGTGATGAGAGTTGAATAGGTGAAGGTTGGACTGTTGGGAATTAGTATTTAATCCTTTGTCTTACAATTGTTTTTATAACTTTCCACTTTTTTTTTCCACTTGGGTCATGCCAGTTCTTCCGCTGATCTGAGCACAGTAGCGTTAATTAATTTCCAGGTCCAACTTCCACTGTTACCTTGTGTGAAAGGAAGAACAACAGTGTTTTAGTTATGAATGTCTTTGCCTTTATCTCTGTAGGTATTTTTCGGTTTGTGTTTGAGCTACTTGGATGATGTTAGATGTAGTTAAGATTCACTTGACATCTTAGTTAACCAAAGAGAGGCAGGCAGAGAAGCATCAATACAAGCATCTTAGGCATAATTTTCTTCCTGCCATGTTTTCCCACATGTATTTTGGGGGAGTTTCCCACAGTATTGTGACTGATATTCTCCTCTGCTGTGGATCTTTTTCCAGTTTGGTTTCTGTTGTTTCAGAATCATCTGTCCTCTTCTTTAGTGGTGTTTTATTCTAGTAGTCAATCTTTAGCTAAATTTTAAAATATTTTTTGCAAACCTTTAGTAAAAGTGGCTATCATACCTAGGAACACTTTTACCTTTAGTAAAAGTGGCTATCATACCTAGGAACACTTTTGTGATATTCTGTCAGAATAACTCAAGCAAATTCTATGATACAAGCTAACTTTGCTTTTCCATTAAGTTTAGAATGACAAATTATCTTGCTGTGAAATGATAGATTGGGTTTTTGTTCTTTATATTGTTCATAAAGCAATTCTAACGTCTTTTTTCTGTTTTTTTTCTCTTTAGCATCCTGATATGTATGAGCGAGCAGTTTTGAGGAAAGAGCATCAGAAAAAGTACGGAGCCACAGTTGATCTGTGGAGCATCGGGGTGACCTTTTACCATGCTGCAACAGGGAGTTTGCCTTTCCGACCTTTTGAAGGACCTCGTAGAAACAAGGAAGTGATGTAGGTAATTTAGAAGGAGAATTTTATCTGTTCATAAATTAAGTCAGTCCGTGAAATGCTTTTTATCAAGGAAACCTACACACATATAGTAAACATTAAAATAGTGAAAATATTTAAGGAAAAGCGTTCTTTAACTTTATTGTGGTTTAACCCCAGTAGGCAGCTGAGCACCACACAGCTGTTCGCTCATTCCCCCGCAGTGGGATGGGGAAGAGAATTGGAAGGGTAAAAGTGCGAAAACTCATGGGTTGAGATAAAGACAGTTTAATAAGTAAAAAAAAAAAACCAAACAAAAAACCAACAATAAAAGCCCCCCACCCCTAAACCCAAAGGAAAACAAAACCAACAAAAACAAGTGATGCAAAAAAGCCCCAATTGCTCACCACCAGCCAGCTGATGCCCAGTCAGTCCCTGACCAATTGCAGCCCTGGCAAATTTCTACCCCCAGCTTTTATTGCTGAGCATATGGTATGGAATATCCCTTGGGGTCAGCTGTCCTGGCTGTGTGCCCTTCCAGCTTCTTGCCTGCCCCCAGCCTACTCGCTGGCAGGGCAGTGTGAAAAGCAGAAAAGGCTTTGACGCTGTGTAAGCACTGCTCAGCAATGGCTAAAACATCCCCGTGTTATCAACACTGTTTTGGTCACAAATCCAAAACACAGCACCATATGAGCTACTATGAAGAAAATTAACTCTATCCCAGCCAAAACCAGTATAAACATTCTGCTTCAACGAGGATTTTACTGTATGGCACCTTAAGACCTGAATTAAGCATCAGAGCTCCCCCAAAATACTGATGTTTTTCCACACATCTTTCCTTTACCATGGCACTGGGCTGGTCTGTTGCAGTATGGTGTATCTAACCTTGGATATTCGGCAAAATTATGGTATTCTGAAGTGAGTTTTCAGTTCTGCAAATTTTTGTTGTCCTTTAAATGATTGTCTTCCCATGCATTACCCATGAGACTGACATTTTTTGAGTAGCATAGTTGTGGACTGTGGCTGAAGATAGCAGGGGTAGCTCCTGAATGGGAAACAGAGATGTGTCTATGACGTGCTGGTTGGAATTGATTCCTGTTTCATCTTAGTCTAGTTCTATTTTGTGATTGTTCTATGTGTTGCATTTAAAAAATAAAGCAAGGTGGTACTTGGGGACCCTAAGAAGCCAGTAACATCTCCTTGCAAAGCTGACTCCAATTTTCTTAGTTTAAGGAACTGCCCATCCTGTGATTATCCCACAGGCATTCTTGTTGTATCTGCTTGAGAGATAAGCAAGGAACATATGTTTTGTATGTACCTCGTCCTCCAAAAAGAGAAAGCACAACTGAAATTTTCTGCTGCAAAAAGCCTGTTGCTCCTGATGCGTTTTATGAGAAACTTGAGAAATACTAGCCTGTTCAGTACAAAGTTAGACAATGCCAAATTGTATCCAAATTGCTAGGTGTTTCCAAGTTAAAGTAATTTCTCAAAGTCCACCTCCTGTTCCTTCTTTATCCCCAAGTGACTTTGTGGTGGTTAAATGTCATCTCTTGCCATGGAACATGCTAGAAGTTAGTCATGTGAATGCCTAAATTGAACTGCCTTGGACATCTGACTTTGATTAATTAACACTTGTGAAAAAACTGCATCTTCCTTCACCGATGCCTGAAATCTGTCCTAATTTTTTTCCAAACCTGAGGTAGACAAAGTTGCTTCTCCAACATAGCCTGGAATGTTTCCTTTTCATTGTTTACTAACACTCTCTGTCAGCTTGTAAGTGAAACTTCCTAATTATTGCACCACCTAGAAATTTAGGCCAATGTGTTGTTTAGATTTATATTATTGATACCCCTTTGAGTATGAGTTACTCGACCTATGTATATATAAGAGGTAGTAGTTGAAGTCTTTATTATTTTTATAATGTATTGCAGGTATAAAATAATCACTGGAAAGCCTTCTGGTGCCATTTCTGGAATACAGAAAGCAGAAAATGGACCAATTGAGTGGAGCTGGGAGATGCCTGTTTCTTGTAGTCTTTCAAAGTAAGTTTGAACTTCTCACAAAATGTTTCAATGCTACTTGATTGGGCTTTACCAGTTACTCTCTCAGGATTGGGTCTTTGGAACAGAGATCTGACTGTTGCAGTTGTTTTCTTTGAACTCTTCGGTAGATCAGTACAGTCTACTATTAGGTTATCAAGTATTTTTTCTTCCCATCTGTCAAATAGTTTTATGACTGCTAATTTACAAATGAGCACCGAGAATCTGAAGTGGTGTGAGTAGAAGAAAGATTATTACTATTTTTTCTCCACCCTCAGGAAAGAGTATGAAGATTTAATAAACTTTGAATTGACGGCCCCCCTTTCTTGCAAGAATGTGACTTCAGACATTACAAAGATTAGGCAGTAGGAAGGAAATTACAAGAAAAGACAGTTCAGGGACTTGCATTTTTGCCAGAAAAAAATTCACATCAGCACATTTTAACATAATCTCACAGTATCTTTTAAATTTTTTTATCATCATATTTTTGCTTCATATGTCATAATACTGAGTAGGAAGAGCCATGGAAGATCTAATCTCAATATGATCTTAAAAACACCTACCATAACTCATTTACCTATTTATTTTCCTGAGACTTCTTCAGTACTTTAAAGTTACTGCTTTTTCACGGTAAAGGGAGAAAGAAATTGTTCTGTCAATGAAAGACTCTAGAAGCAAACTTTTCTGAAAGCCAAATATGTAGATCCATAAGGGGTGTAGAGTGAAAGTCTGTTTTATATCAATTCATTAGTTTATAGTGTGCAGAACTTGCAATTTATATATATATTTTTCATTATACTGCTCGGTTGTTTCCTCTGCTTATTCCATATAATTGAAGTGCTTGAAATAATCAATGAAGCAGATTTTTTCGTTAAACATCTCTTTACAGTAGTATTTTCAAGTAGCATTCAAACAGTATTTACTGTTGTGAGTTTAGTACTAAAGTGAGTTTGAGCACAGCATCCACTGACCTCTAATGGGGCCGTCAGTATGCTTGTAAGCCACTGGAGCTTGCTTCAAAATGTTACCGGTTTTACCACTGGATTCAGGTTTGACGTGTATATAATGATAAAACTTTGAAAAAGTTGTTCATGGTAACACAGGAGTAGGATCCATGCAGTTCCTTGCAACTCAGATTCTCAAAGTAGAAATACAAGAAATTTAAGCTGGCCTTTCTCCTGCAATAGTAATGACTGTAAGGCAATAGTTGCACATTTTTCTTTGCAGCAGTTGAGCTGCATGTGTGGAGTACTTATTTAGCCCCATATCAATCAGGATGAATTCTGTTAGTGTTGACAATTTAAATAATGAGTCTTTGCTAACCCAGCTGATTTTGATTGAAAGCAACATAGTGTGCTCACGCAAGCAACTCAGCCAGCAAACCATAAATGGCAGTGGCTTCCTTCAAAGTGATAAACTGTGGTAAGTGTGTGGGGTGAGCTAGGTAAAAGACTACTGCCCAGCAGTGGTAGAAGGTGACCTTAGTTTTACAATATAGACTTTTTAAATCGTATGCTATTTTTCCAATGCCCATGAAATTTGTCAAATACCAAGGAAAAAATATTTGATAGCTGAGCCTAAAAAGGAAAGAGATAGTATGTGTATCAATGAAAAACAATGGATATTACCATTGAACATTTTGTTGTTCAGTAGAGGGGGGGGAAAAAAAAGCACTGGAGTATTCTTCAAGGGATAATAGATTTGCATTCATGAGACAAGTCAAATGAAGTATTGCAATTGGTTACAAGGTGAAAAGATCAAAGTAGATCCAAGTTGTCTTATCTCTTCCTGGTGTCCTCTAGGGGTCTGCAAGTACTACTCACACCTGTCCTTGCGAATATTCTTGAAGCAGACCAGGAAAAATGCTGGGGATTTGACCAGTTCTTTGCAGAGACGAGTGACATACTGCACCGAATAATAATCCACATCTTTTCAGTACAGCAGATGACTTTGCACAAAATTTATATTCACAGCTATAATACGTAAGTTTTCTCTCTCTCTATTTTCATGACTTTGCTCTTATTCACGCAAACAGTACTGTGACCTTAGATCACTAGTGCTACAAATTCATTAGCCTTTCCTTGGCGGTTTATCTGAGGAAGTGAAAGCTTGTAATTCTGTGTAGTCACAGTGCATAGAAGCATGTTGATCAAAAATACAAATAAAATCATTGAAGGTCAAATCAACTGATCTTAAACTTGGTCTTAATCAGTGACAGAACACAGACTTAATCCTTGATGAGAATCAATGTGTCTGTGTTCATAATGGATACCAACTCATCCCACATTTGTATATGTTACTTATTGACAAAGTAGTTTTCCAGTGACTGTGTTCAACTCTCGCTTTTCTTACCTTGTCCTCAAGAATACAAAATGTGCACATCATCTGTGTCTGACATAAAACTCTCACAGGGGTTCTGAAGTTGTAGTTGGTACAATTTAGGATCCTGAGCCTGAGTTATATGGAGTTCACTTTATGGTCATTAAGTGCTGATGTTAAAAGCTGTAAAGTCTGGTTTACAGTCTGATACAAAAATAAGTGCCTTTTCTCTGCCTTATTACACATAATACAGAGCATGTGTTATTCTCTAATATGCAAACAGATACAGTTATTTCATCAAATGTGTAAATACAGTTCTGGCCTTTTCCAATTTTTCTTTTCTATTCTGTCATTTGTATTTTGAGAGAGCTCAAATACTATTTTTGCAGAGATATCTTGCTTGTAGCTCAAACTGCTATTTGTACTTTATTTTTTAAAATTTATTTTGTTATTATTTACCTTTATAATTATTTGTATACTAGCTGTAGTATTAAGAAGTGACAGTGTACTAGTGCTGCACAGGAGGCAAATTGGTCCTTCCTGTTAGTGTTGTTAAAGTTTTTCTTCTTTGTTGGAGGTTTTGTTTGTTTGTTTGTTGTTTGTTGGGGTTTTTTTTTGAGGGGGAGAGGTTTGTTATAAATTCTTATGCCTTGTATCCATTGATTGCTGGAAATAAAATACCAAAGTGTCTTTGGTCTTCCTTATCACTGCTGTTTTAGGAGATAATCTGGCTGTCTGTTAGCTTACAGGCTGAATTTAAGGTGTGTGCTTTTTGACATGTAAAACACCAGACTTTTCTCTTAGAGAGACCATCCATCTCCTTTGAAGAAAGGGGTATGCCTGAGAAAACTAAAGTATGCTTCCTTCCTCTCATCTTCCTCTCATCTGGTGTTGCCTGTTTTTACTGACCTTCAGGCTTCAGGCCAAAGCATGTTTGTTTACACAGACGTGCTTTGGTGGAAAATCAGAGGTAGAAAGGGAAGTTTGGTATTTTGCAGGAAATAGTATTTATTTTTGTAACAGAGCAACCTGGAGCCTTAGGCAGTGTTCTGCTTTTTGTTCTGCTTGTAAGTCAAAAGCTTTATGTGTAAAACCAGTTCTTAATTAATCAGAAGCGAAAGAGATTTTTATTTAAGTAATACAAAATCTGAATTGTTGAACTATTGTAGTGAGTCTAACTGCTACTGAATATATTGTTTGTATCATAGAGCTGCTATATTTCATGAGTTGGTCTACAAACAGACAAAAATACCATCTCAGAATCAAGAACTGATATATGAAGGTCGGCGATTAATACTAGAGCCTGGCAGATTGGCACAGCACTTCCCCAGAACAACTGAGGAGAATCCTATCTTTGTAGTAAGCAGGGAGGCTGTGAACATTGTCGGATTAATCTATGAAGAAGGTATATGAAAGTAATTTCCTCTTTCTTATTGCTATCTTTTGTGAATAGTTTGGGTTAATTATCGGTTTATGTCTGTTATGTCTTAGAAACAGTGTTTGAAAATTTTCGCTGTTGATGCCTGAAGTTCCAAGTATGCAGTCCGATTTTTTTCAAAAATGCTGAGTATCCAGCATATTTTTACAGAAGCAGTAGCGGCTTGTAATGTTCCTAGTGCTGTGAACCTGAGCATTTGTGTGTTAAGATGTAGCGGTGCATATGGAGTTCTGAAATTTTTTGAAGCATGACACTTTCAACAAGTAGAAAGGAACATTATAGAATGTAATTCAAAGCTGGTTCTTTTGTTCCGTTACTCACGAAGTGGAAATTCAAGTTTTGCTTTTTTTTTTTTAATTTGTCATGAATGTGGTTAGCCTTTCAGTTAACAAAGGAGGTCTTAACAACTTATCTTTGCTTAGAAGATAAGGTAATGCCATAACAGAAAAAAAAGAAGTTAAGTTTTTGCGGTTCCATTTATCATTGGGAGGCTTATAGAGGGCCCTATGCCAGAGCCCTTTTTCATAAGGGGTGAGCTGGAGGACATGCCTCCAGCTGAGAGGTCTGTGTTGCTTTTGTCAGTATGTCCTACAAACTGACTGCTCGGGCCAGCTGGCACTCAGAGGTGCTGAAGAGTGTGGGTAGGTGAGCTGTTTGTGGAAGGGTAAGTAGGACCTTTATATTGTGTCAGAGCTTTCCGAAGGAGTCAATGAGCATGAGGACAAAGGAGATTCAGCTGATAGAGGCTACCCTAGGTTTTAAAAAGCTATTTGGTGAAGTCCTGCCCTTAAGAGTCTCAATGAAACTAAGCAGCCATGAGATAAGAGGGAACGGTCTCCCATGCGGGCAAATATAGGGCTGAAGAACAGAAATAAATAATTGGCTTTCTCAATGGAGAGAGGTCGCTAGTGGAGACCTGCATGAAATCTGTGCTTGCAGCATGTTCAAAAGTGAGTCTGGAAAAGGAAGTGAAGGACAGTTTGCTGAAGATACCAAGTTATTTAAAGCATTTAAGGCAAAGGCTGGTTTTGAAGGTGTGCATCAGAACCACACGATATTAAAAGGCTTGGCAGTAACAGATTAGATGAAAATCCGTGTAGATAGACATAAAAACAATGTACAGGGTGGAGAGGGGAAACAGTCTGAACTTTTGAAGTCTCTTACGGAAAATAAGAAAATACAGATGTTTGTTTTATGTTTCAGTTTTACTTCCTAAAGTACATCAACGTTATGATTTGGATGGGGATGCCAGTATGGCTAAAGTGAGTAATTATTATTTTAATTTATATACCTGTCTCAGATAATGATACTGAAATGAAAGCTACTTGATTTTCAGATTAATAATGTTAATGAAACTATTTTTAATATGCTGGTGAGGATTCTGATTGACAGAAATGTATTTGTTTACAAGGGCTCCAAAAGTATATTAAAGCCATACTTCGTATACAGAATATGTTTGTATATTTTTTAAAAAAAGAACAAACCCAAAAACCAGCCTTCTAAAGTCCAAGTGCTTTGTTACTGCATAATTCAGTGATGGGGGGAAAGGAGCCTGCCACTTGGGAGTCCTGAAGTTAACCAGAAGATTCATAACAGGCCTGTGATGGTGCAAAACTTAACATAAGAAAAATAACTTTCATCTTTCTCTCAATAGAGAGGAGTCTGTAGGACTCTACAGAAGAGTGGAATTTCTGTTGCCTCTCTTGCAAATTTTCAGAATCTGTGGGAGACAAGTAGAGGATGTTTCATTCTCTTGGTCGTTTTTCTAAAACTACTGAATGTATGCATTGCCATGCTTTGACTTTGTGACCACCATTTATACTATGCCTATGAAATACTGACTGCTGAGGAGCCTTGTGTTCAGGCATGGTAGTCCAGAAGGCATATGTCTCTTTGAATACCAGAAGTCTTTACAATTAATAAACAGAAAGTCATCAGTTGATAATAATTATTTAAAATATTGTAAATTATAATTTCTGAAACTTTGTTCACAATTCTAAATAATGCAGCAAACTTGTAAATGGCATTAGGTGAATGAGGAGAGTCCCTATCCTTAGAATTTAAAAACGTGTCTTTTTTACGAGTTTCTTTTAATGTATGTGTTTAATTCCTAAACTACTGAAGAAATGTACTTGTGACTTCCCAGAAATTAAAGTAAATCCTGAGAGTAAGTGGTGTCATTTTTGTTTATAAGAGACTTATTTTCATCCCTTACAGATATTTCAGCATAACTGGAAAAACTCACTACCATGTTTAGCTCTGCCTCCATAATGAGAATTTGGTTATCTCCCAACTAAAGTTTGGGCAAAGTTATGCATTTTAAACTACCATCTTCATGTTGCTCTTTCATTAATCTGTGTTGCTTTGTTGTGATTAATTGACTCGAAACAATTGTTAAGAGAATGCCAGGTTAGTACTAATGTTGATTGTTTTTTCCACCAGGCAGTAACAGGTATCGTATGTTATGCCTGTAGAGTTGCCAGTTCTTTGCTACTTTACCAGGAGCTGATGCGAAAAGGAATACGATGGCTAATGTAAGCAACTGATGGAATTTTATTGTGATTTTCCTTTTTTTTAATTGATATATGCCTTGATTATCAACACACAATTCTGTGATCACCCAGTATCTTGGGACATTTTCTTTACTCCTTGAATATGAATAGGCTTTCTGAATTTTTTCCTTCTTTCTGTCATTAAGGAAACAAAATCATTTTTTCTGACAACAAGGTTTAGGTATTTGCAATTTCACTTTCTTCTGTGGATAATTTAAGTCTAACCTCTGGTGACATGCAGGTACAATTGAGCAGCTTGCACAAGATATGAGGATTATACTAATGCGTCTCTAACAGAAAGCAATTCTTACTAGCGGTTATTACTGTAGGTATATTATTGTATTACTGATTGCTGGTAAGATGGCAGTTGAATACTTTTGTTATAGACTAATGCTTCACTTTTTTAGTGAAATAATCAAGGATGATTACAATGAAATGGTTCATAAAAAGACAGAGGTTGTCATCAGGCTGGATTTCTGCAGCAGAAACATTGAGAAAGCTGAGAAAATGTGAGTAGAAGCACTACACTGAATGCATTGATTTTCATTATCATCTTTAATGACAGCGGTATTTTAAGTTATGTTTATTTACAGGGGTTTTGCATATAAAAAATTTGAATCGGCATGGATTTGCTGATGGCAGTGACTTAAGAAGATTTAGTAATATGCTTTACTCAAATTAGAGTGTTAATTTTGCTGCTTAACTTAATGGGAACAAGTAATTACTATTGAGTAGTAATTGTACGTGTTCTTTTTCTCCTTTCTTCTCTGACTCAGCTCATTTGCTGTTGTTGACTTCAGAAGCTATAGTAAAGCCTGGACGAAGAATCGAGTAGCTTTCCTTTCATTAGTGCTTTAGTGCTTTTGTCACTGAGTTTGGTTGTGTGTGTTTATTAAGGATGACTTTAAATACTGCCCCTTCCACAGCTTTAAGACCGTAGCATTTTCTGCATGGAAGGAATTTTAATGTTGAAATATAACATAGAGCAGCTGGGGAAAAAACCCCCAACCAAACCCCTCCCCCCCCCCAACAAATCTGCATTAGGATATCACTAGATCACAGTGCATGCACATAGGGTGCCAAAAGTAAACTGCAGAGGAAATTCTACTTGTCATTTTTTTAAGTGCCTGACTATTATGTTATTTTTGTCTATTTTGGTTAATTCTAATGGCAGAGGTCTGTATCACAGAATCTCACTGTTGCCCATATGGACCCATTTAGATCTATAATAGTAGAAAGTTTTTTAGAGCACTTTCTTTAAAACTGACAAAATTTATAATAGGGAGCAACCAAAGAATTGTTATCTTTTAGCATAGGAGACTTCCAAGTTTCAAAGACCACAGAAGAGACTTATTTCTCTTGTTTTCTATTCCAAGGAAGCAAGTGTTTTCCGGAGGTCAGACTCTTCTGCCCTACCTCTTTCAGTCAAGTGCTGTCTGTAGCAGATGGGATTGCACCATTGAATTCTCCATCCAAGTTTCATTTTTTTCTCTCTCCCGATCTTTGTTTCATCTCTGAGTGCCACTCAGTGTCCAATCCTCAGTCACATTCTTTTCCACTGTCCTTGCAGTGTTTTGTTCAGTCTTTCCGCAAACTAGCATTAGCTTCGTCTTTAAGGTGTGTTATTCCTACGCGGTCTGATACAAACTTTAAACCCCAGCTCTTCATAGGATTCTCCTATGGGTAGTTGTTTTCCTATTCCACCAGATGCCAGTCTCCCCCAAATGCTGTCTTGGTCATAGGATTCTCTAAACTTGCTTCCAGGCTGCTCTGAAAATGCAGATGCCCATAAGATGATTAATGCACACGTGTAGAGCCATTGCGTTTGCAGAGTAGACTTAAGAATAGACTTAAGCCATGTTGGAGCTGCTACACATGTGCGAATTGAAGAGCTTGTATGTAGTAATTATGGATACCCAACAATTTGTCAGATTTGCTGTGTGCGTGCTAAACAAGTACAAACTGACACACCTTGGCTTTAAGATACTTGCTTTTAAAAATAAAAAAAACCCAACAGTGAAACTAGAAAGATAAAGTATACCTGTGTAGCCTAGTTACAAATCATCAGGGCTGTAATCCAAACTCTCCTTCAAGTCAGTTTACACTAGTTGACAGGACTGGTTCTTGTTCACTCTGTATTTGGTCCAGGTAGCTTCTTCCTGCATTCTGCCAGGTCCTCACAGAAGAAAGCCACTTAGGGCTCAGAAGAAACCGCTGTAGGTTCTGATTTGTGACTCTAGTGCATTCAGCAGTATCTCAGAGCAGCAATTTAAAGAAAAATTATGTTCACTTGCGAACTGGAGTAGTTCTCATGTAAACAGAAATTTGCCATGTGTTTGTACATGGTCTTTTGGCCTCCCCCTCCTTACGAAGGGGCAGGATTTTCAGTTTATTTGACTTCAGAAGACTTTTATGGAGTTAGCAAAGGACACGTCCTCTTGTTTGTCCTCCCTTTTCAAGGCTATGCTTCAAAGCATCACAATGCAAAGCTTTTATTTGAAAAGGTAAACAAAGTATTGAACTTGGGCAAAGTAGGTATTTTTTGAAAGCAGCTGAGCTGGTTTTGATGGTGTTTTTAAAAATAAAATGTACCTGAGACTCAACAGGAAAAATACCGTCCCGAATTATTTACTTGGCACTTGAGCTATGGTCATATGGAAAGTATCAATATGAACAGATGGTGCTATTAACCCAGCCTTTAAGGTTTTGGTAACTCAGCCTTTCCAGTAAGTTTCCACAGAAAAGCGTTTTGGTGCACTGGAGTATTAATTCGTTGTGTGTGTCATTGACTACTTTAAGTAACTTTAGTTTGGCAACCTTTTAAAAATTATTTGATGAGAGGGAATAGTTTTCCACTGCCTGTTGAGTGTAAGTAAAGAGAACAGAATAAAGAAGTCAGGAACAGAAGTTTCAAACTTCTTTTTAACAGCTCAAATGTAGGAAACTGTTTAAAATGTTTACATTATTAATGGCCATTAAAGGTTGTCAGTGTTTCATGCTTGCTGCTTGATAGATACTGTATTTCATATAAAAGAAAAGGTAGTTATTGTTAATCTCTAGATTCAAGGGATATTTTGAGTGTATTCAATGCTTGTTTATTTTCTTTTCTAACTGTGGATTTTTTGTGGTCAGATATGAGAATTTGATGCAGATCAACTTGGAAGCATCAGAAGTGGATGAAATTTCAGAGATACACACAAAACTGTTGCGTGTAAGTATCTTACAAAGCCCGTGTCATTCTCAAAATGGTGTTTCTAAAGAAAAAGGCAATACATGATAACACAGATTTTTCTGTGAATAACAACTCTGAATTTTCAAAATCATTTCTAGACTGCCAAAGGTTTTTAAAATACCCATACTGAAATGTGGATATCTTTCTGGAAACAGAGTAAATCCTTTTATTAGCCCAGTGTAATGAAAATAATAAGAAGTACCTGAAAATACAGTCTCATTTTCTAAAATACTCAAGTAAAAAATTATAATGACGAAATATATTTTACTTTGAAGTTCTTTTTCCCTTTCCTTAAAGAATTTTAAACTACTTCGTTGGCTTTCTAAAATGATACATATACAAACACATTTCAGAGTGATCTGCTTTGAAATTTGCATCATGTTTCCAGACAAATAAGGGAAAATGGAAAATAACTTTACACACTGGTGTCCTGGGAGCAGTTATCAAGTTCTCCATTCGAACAGCAAAAGTTGATTAGTGCATTTTTATTTTGAAGATTGTATGAACTGCGGAGAAAGGAATGTATGAATTATGTGGATAGTCATTATATGAATTATTAACAAACCAGAAGAACAAGTGTAGAAGTAAACGGGGAATATATGAAAGGTAGAAACTTATTGTTGAGGATGCTGAAAGAAAATAAATATTAACTAACAGAAATGCCAGCATCAAAGATGATTCTTTCTTTAATAATACCATGTTCTAGCAAAGCCGATGGAGGTAAGTGGTCATATTTCTTTAATGAAGGTCAGTGAAACAATGGTTCTGTAGTATTAACGTGCTCAGTCTGTTTTCAGCCTCAAGTAATTTTTTACTTTACCCAGTGGTAAGATTGAACTTTCTTGCTCCTACATAGCTCTCCAGCTCTCAAGGCACAATAGAAACTAGTCTTCAAGATATCAAAAACAAGCTTTCTCCTGGTGGTTTACTGGCGGACACCTGGGCAAATCAGGAAGGCATGCATCCAAAAGACAGAAAGTGAGTAACTGTATTAATTGTTTTAATATGTCTTGAATTCTACATTGAGTTGTAGCTCATAAAACTCATTGATAGGTACTTAAGTTTATATATAGAAATATCTCATTTTCTTCCTTTTGTCACTCTAGTCCAGAAAGGCTGCAGGCGCTGCTACGTTCCATCACAGATATTTATTATCAGTTCAAAAAAGACAAAGCAGAACGAAGTAAGTAACTTATTTGATTCACTTATAACATTAACTATAATGTAAAGGACAGGTCAGTCCTTGTTCCACTAGGATATTTGTGGTAGGAATGGAGAGTTAGTCAGCAACAGTGAATATATCTGTAGGTCTTTCTTAGTGAGGTACTGTCTTAAAGCCCATATGAATGAAACGCCATTAATCTCATAAATCTGAATTGCAAGACTGGAGAGGAGGAAAAAAAAACGTAAATGACCACTTTCACCTATCAGGATAGGAGAAGGAAACTATATAGGAAATGGGTAAACTTACGGAGTTTTACATAAATACAACTAACAGAATTAAACTGGTAATGTCTGTCATCTGCTCTGATCCTAGGGCTTCCTTATAATGAAGAACAAATTCACAAGTTTGACAAGTAAGTTTTGAAGTTACCTTTGGGAAATACCATGATTGCTTTCAGGTCCTTCAGGTGCTTTTGCCAATAACCTCTTCTGTTGATTTTTATTGTAAATTATAACCTCTTTAGGATTGCTTTTTAAAAACTTTCCTTTAAATATCTTAAATACATAGGGTTGCCAGCATACGATAATGAGGTGCTTTCTGGGAGTGGAGTTTCTTCACTGATAGACCTTCTAAATGTAGATGTGAAATACATGTTTGTTATCTGGACATAACTGTCTTACAGGAAGTACATTTTTCTTCCTGATTTTTCAGGGAGCAAAAAGCCCTCAGTAAGAGTAAAGTGACTTTGTAACTAAGGCGGAGATAATTTTCTACAGCTGAATAAAATACAGGCTACCTGAATGACATTCTAGAATGATTTAATCTTCCAGGAAATATAGCACGCAAAATAGATTTTAATGCAGTTCTCCATGCCTGTTTAAAATTGTCACTTATGAGAGGTGGCCACATTATGTAACCTGAGTGTCTAGACTCCCTGTTAGGCTCCACTGACTCTACTGACTAACTCTTGAGCAACTGTGAACAGCTGCTCTGCTCATGCTGCCGTGCTTGTCTCAGGATTGATTCAGTTCCTCATACGCAGATGCCTAATATTATTTAAGTTGCCCTAAGGTAAAAAACTGGCTGGATGGCCGAGCCCAAAGAGTTGTGGTGAGTGGAGTTAAATCCAGTAGGCGGCCGGTCACAAGCCGTGTTCCCCTGGACTCAGTATTGGGGCCAGTTCTGTTTA
>NW_009219332.1:0-768 GCF_000690835.1 Fulmarus glacialis
GTCCGACACATCATGGCTCCTCACAGGCGGCCTCGCCCCACCGGGAGTGCTCCCTGCCCCCGAAATGGCGGCAGTCACACCGGCCTCGCCCTCTCCTGGCTGCCCTCCCCCACGCTCCCATCTGCAGCGTTTGGGCACACAGGCTCTCCTGCACTCGCTTCTGGCTTTGTGCACTCCCATGAGAGCAAACCCCTGCTACAGCACCAATATTGTGCCGGAAATGGGAAAAATCTCTAGCAGGCACCACTGGAAAGAGCAAGCCAGAGAAAGAAAGGAAGTGGGCAAACTCTTCCTGTGCTCGGTGCCAGTGACTGGATTTAGTTTTCCCTGTGAATCATCCCCAGTTCCCTTTCTCTGTTCTTCTCCTGTGTCACCTCTCCCTTTTGGGAAGGAAACAGCTCCCCCCCTCAGCCTCCCCCTTTTTTGGGGGAAATAGCTCCCCGCCATGGCCGTCCTCCCAGACTGTGGAGGAGGGGAGGACCTTGGGGGGAGCGGATACCTGGGGTACCTGAAAGGAGTGGGATGTCTGGGGGGAACTGATGGGATCAGGAGGGTCTGGGTGGGGGAACCGAGGGGGTTGGGGCTGTCTGGAGAGAACTGAGGTGATGGGGGTGTCTGGGGAGAAGTGAAGGCAATGCAGAGTGTGCAGGGGGGAACTGAGGAGATGGAGGGAGTCTGAGAGGAACTCAAAGGATTGGGGATGTCTGAACGGGTCTGAACAGGGCAACTGAGGGGATCGGGGCCTTCTGGTTGGAAGTGAGGGGATCA
>NW_009219333.1:0-2838 GCF_000690835.1 Fulmarus glacialis
GCGAGCGGCGCGGTGGGGAGCTTCCTCCCGCTTGGGTGCTGGATCTATTCCTCCATTTCCTCCCCTGCTGCCGTTTTTTTTTGCATTGCCACCTCCTTGAGTGCATAGCGTTGCATCAGAGAAGGATGTAGGCCACGCTAAAATTGTGGTCAAAGGCGGCCGGGAGGTAAGCAAGGAGAAGAGAAGCGATGTGCTGGGTGCCGGGCACCCAGCCGAATGAAGTTCTGAGCTGGCAGCCCCGCGGGCAGCCAGAAACCGGGAGCTGATGCCAAGGCTACACAGAGGAAAAGACAGTGATGCAGTGGAAGAGCTCCCCTTGGGAGAGGCAGGGGCTTGGGGTGGGCGGGTGGCTGGACGGGCTCTGTTGCAGAGGGGTCAGCAGAGGCATGGAAGCGAGCCCAGCAAAAGCCGGGTGAGGAGCCTGGCCTGCGATGGAGGGGTTAACCCTGGCTGAGGCTCGCATCCTGCACTGATGGCTTCGGACCTGCGGGGAGGGACAGAGGGCACATGTTGGCAGTGCTGTTTCGAAGGGTGAGGATTTTTAGGTTTCATCAGTCCCACCCTGGTTGTGTGCAGTCCCACCAGAGCTGTGATCGTGACGGGGTGTAAGGGGCTGTGAGCAAGTGGCCCAGGGACTGTAACAGCGCATCTATGAGGGAGCTCTCCGAGACGGTAGTCCCACACCTTTACTCTGTTTCTTTTGGTCATCCGAGTGCTGAGAGGAAAGTAGAAGAATTTGAGACTGAGATTGGGGATGTCACTCCATGTCCTTAAATCTTTTGTCTCAGGGCAATAGCCTATTAACATACAGAGAATTATCGTGTCTTATTTTGCTTGTGTACAACCCCAGAAAGGAGGAGAGAGATTAAAGTTATGTTTGAGAGTGACTGCTGTTTGAGAGTGACTGTGTATTTATTTCATCCCAATTGTCAACTTGAGGGGAAAATCTTCTGTGCATATTACATCCTGTGTCTTCATCTTTTTTGCTTTCTCTGGAAAGGACTGCACTTTCCTTTCCCAGGTAAAAATGGCTCACCCGTTTCTTCCCTCTGCCTCAGAACAGCTACGGAAAGGAAAGGGATGCCCCAGTGCCCTCTCCTAGGCTAAACAGACTTCATACCAGACAGACAGGTCTGTGAAGGATGCTGCTCCCTGTTCACATGGCCTAATGAACGGTTTCCTAATGGTAAAACTAACATTAGCAGGGGTTTTCCTCCCGATGGAGGAATGTGTGCATTCAGGACTCATCCTCACTAAGAGCTGGGGAGCACTTTAGGGTTCTGCAGTACAGAAATAGCTCACGCTGGTTTTTCCTACATTTTCCTACCTTTTCCTGCTGCTGACTGACATTTCTCAGCCTTGTGTTTGCTGGTTTGACTGGTTCATGGGCAAGCTGGGAGCTTGTACAGTTCCTGATCATATCACAAGAAGAAATTCTTTCAGGCGAAATCAGCATTGTTGAACTAGTGCTCAGTTTTAGAAACATGTTATGTGGGAAGCATCTGCTGACTGTTTAGGAGATCCCATGAGCTTTTTCATCAGAATAAAATTAAAAAATAATTCCACACCATACTGGATAGCCAGAGGCTTGTACTGGATGCTAATGCTGTAGGTGAAATAGTCAACCACTTGCTCTCTGTGGAGGTGCTGCATATTATAATTTGAATATTGTCAGTGGATAGAAGGGGACCGGATAGACTGAGAAGCTACAGAGACTTCAGCACCTTTCTCTGCTACCAAAGAGCCTGAGGACAGATGCCGAGTGTTGGGCAGCATCCTTTTCGATACTTCTGTCCGTGGACCATGGGGACCATGCAGTGGGGATGGTGGCCAGGGGGGCACAGGGAGCAAGGTAAGAGCCACACTGCAGAAGGGTGAGCTAGTGTTTCTTTAAGCAAAATTTGGGAAGTCACATCCCTAACAGACAGGGTGGGGATTACTGAAATAGTCAGAAGTGAGATACAGGAGTAGCATTACAAACAGGATGAAGGAGGGAACATGAGTCATAGAAGTTGTTACAAGATGGGGGCAGGAGCCATAGGAGGATTTAGGGCAGCCTGACAACGTTAGAAGTTCCACAAATGGGACAAATTTCCTTTTTTAGGTTTGCCCTTTTCTCATTTATGCCCATTATCACCTCAAGCCTATTTTCTCCTGTTTAGCTAGGTATTGCCTTCCAAATTTTCTTGGCACTAGCCTCACTTTTTGGTGTAACTAACACCAAAATCCAAATTAAGTATTGCAAGGCAGTAATTGGAGGGGTGATAGAAGTCTTCTAATTTTACTTTTAAGTTGCATCCTTCTGTTAATTTATAACCTGATTTTGAAATATTTTTATCCTGGTTTCTTGTGAAAAGGAGGATTATATGATCACATGCTGCATGCCTGAATATTTCTGTTTATTCCCCCTTGTGACTTACACCTGTGTTGGCCAATGGATTCAGATTTGGTGAAGGGATATTGCACAGGTATCGAGTCCTAGAAGCTCTGGGTGTAAGGGTAGTTAGGTAGAGTGCAGGAACCCAAAACGGTCCACATCCTCCTCCCCAGAGGAGGAGCTGCATTAAAAATAAAACTGTATTATTAGCCACCAGTGATTTCTCATGAACAAGAGACTTTATAACCACCCACACCATGGGAAAAGTTTTGATCAAAGCTTGTATCCTAATGGACGTGAAATAATCTAAATGCAAGATACAAAGCCAAGAGAAACAAGGTTTCGTAAGTGGTTGGTTTTTTTGGTTTTGTTTTTTTTTCACAACAAGCTAATGGCAGTTACATCCAATTCAAATTCTTATTTCATTTGCAACCTTTTTTGGGGGGCTTTAATTATATAAT
>NW_009219334.1:0-238 GCF_000690835.1 Fulmarus glacialis
AGGCCGAGCCCCGGCCCCGCCGGCATTGACTCACGCCCGAGAGGCAACAGGTTCGACCAGAAGCATCGCGCCGCGTTCCCGGCCGCCCTGCTCCCACGCTCGTAAAAACCATGGGCGTGCTTCAAACGTGACCTCTGGAAAAAAAACGCCTTGCTGCCTCTTTATCGGTTGCGGGTGATGACACCCCGTCCCCTTTATCACTTCCTCTGGGTTTTTCCCCTCCGGCCGCGCTCGGCAT
>NW_009219334.1:258-17696 GCF_000690835.1 Fulmarus glacialis
GAAGAAGGGGTCACCCGTCCTAGGGGCGGCGGGGGTGAAGAGGGTTGTATTTGGCAGGGGGACAAAATGCAGCTGCCCCACCACCCCGAGCAGCCTCCTGCCCAGGCAGAGGGACACACCAGCACTCCAAGGGTCTGGGTGGACCCTTCCATGAGGAGCTGTCCGTGCAAATCCAACGGCAGCCCTGGGTGAGATGCATCCCTGATCATCTGTCAAAAAAAAAAAAACCAAAAGCCTTTGCATTTGTAAGGAAATCTGCATGGAATTGCCTCAGGATGTGGGTAGTGCTTTGCCCCATTTCCTCCCCACCATGCGAGATCCATCCCAGCCCAAAAAGGAGCTGACAGGCACCCGAAGCATTTGCAGCCGGGTACATTCAGCACAAAGACATTTGCCTCCTTGCCGAAAGACACGTAGGACTGGGATAACTCCAGCTCCCCCCTCTGCTGCTCCGCGGCAGGAGAGATGGGGAAGCGGTGTTTGGTGTTTGAAATTCTGCACACATTTTTGCTCTTACGGCCTGCAAAGCGCCCTGTCCTTAAGCTATCTCACTTAAGAACAATATAAGCTCCTTAGCAATCAACGCCTCTGAGAAACCCTCCTGCAGTCAGGTCCTTAAAAAAAAGACCAATGATTACATGAGTAGCTTCAGAATCAGTTGTGAATTAATAATATTTATATAGGTGCACTTAAAAATAATCATGAATGAATGTATTAACAAGTTTCTTGCCTAACATGCCCGTATTCATGAAGACAAGAGGAAGAAAGAAGGCCTCAATACAAACAAGGGGGAAAAAAGAAGTAATAAAGAATAAACCAGAGTAAACCAAATGAAATTCTATAAACTCCTTCAAATAAAATTTTTCTAAATTGCAGTCAAAAGGCAATACTCGGGAAACTGTCACTGCACTAGAGTTTTCCTGCTCCCTTCAAATACTCCGTAACTCTGTATGGACATGTTTCTAAATCATTCCTAATTTCAATCTTACCTAAACTACATGCATATTAAAAGACAACAGAGTTGTAAAAAAAAAATCTGGAAATCTGAAACTGGTTTTTGAGTGCTGGAAGAACAATTAGGAATAATTAAAATGTTTTTGTGGAAGTTTTGCAATGTATGTTCCCTTTAACCAGATGATTAGGTCCACCTGAGCTAATTAATATTTTCTTAATAGCCTTCCCATCCATTTAGATTGCCAGATCCTTAAAGACTCCCGAGCATAGCAGGGGCTGCCCGCCTGACTCTACAGGCAGAATTCAGCCTGGTCAAGGTTTGTTTTCTGGGTCTTTTTGGAGAAGGCAGAGGTGCATAGCTCTGTGGTCACACCTCATTACCTCTGGGCATCAGCCAGACCCCTACCACCCAGCTGCTGCTTTTGCCAGCCCATGAGTTTAAGGTTCCTGCATTTCTACTGTGATCCTCTTCAAAATACTACAGAACACTGAACAAAAAGATACCACCCCCCTAACCCGCTTTCCCATACAAAAAGAGCTGTAATTGTAGTCTAACAAGACACAAAGCAGACACAGACTGCTTAAGTAGTGAGATACCTTAATAAAATAAGCAGCTAGTTCCTTTACCTGGCTGATCTTGCATCCAGTTTTGAATAAAATGCAAGTTTGTCTGGGCCTGACAGCAGGAGCTCACTGGCTCGGAAAAACGGTCCCATCAGGATCACAGGCAGGAGCTGGCAGAGCCCCTACCTTGACAGACGTGCAAGAGAGCTGCTCGGCGGCCCTTTGCTTAATATTCCTATCAGCCTGATGCATTTTTTTTTTAAAAAGATTTAAAAATTCCTTTTTTTTTTTTTTTTCTCCCCTGCAAGGTGGGGGGACATGTGGTGAGAAGCTGGCTGCAGGGGTCGTGTGGCCAAGCACTGCTGCACCAGCCCCGGGCACAGCATGGACTGTTTCCAAGCTTGATGGCAAATTCTGACCAAGAGCTAAATTACCCAGATCTCTGAATTTCCACCCAAGGATCATTGGGTAAGGTCAGCGTGGAAGTGCAAACCATGCTGCAGCGTTTGCAGCAGCCTTTCCCTCGGGAAGCACTTTCAAAGCACCTCATGGTACGTGCGGTGCCTGTAAGGAGGTTCGGCAACCAGCATCCCAGGAACTGGCTGGGAACGGCAATCTCCAGACAAATCTGGCAATTCAGACTAAGGAAACATAAAAAGATTTCTGCCCACAGGAATGCACCCCACCCCGATGAAGGAAATTACCACCCTGCCGGCAACGCTGGAAGAAGGGCTGCATTTCAGCTCCTCCACTGCAGTTTGCTGTCTGGCATGCTACCTTCAACTGAAATCTTTTTCTTTTAAATTGCTATGCCTGGCCATGGAGGGAGGCATCTGAGGAGATGGCAGGAGAGCCAAACTGCCCCACCTGCAGCAACTTCTGAGAGAAGGAGGCCCACGGCTCCCACCTGTGCCAGCATAAATTGGCAGAGCTTACCTGGAGGCATCCTTCATCTCTTACATATTAAGCCAGCCCTCTAAAAACCTCTTCAATCACATTTTTTACTAATACATTATGATCCAGCCTTGCCCAGTTCTCACTAGCATTGGCTTTAATAAGAATGAGAGATGTCTCGGCACCAAACTGTCCCAAAACATGTGTGTTTTGGGGCAGGCGACGCTCAAGCAACTTTCCACACACCTGGAAGGAACTGAATTTCAGAGCAGTCTCATAACAGCTCTGTGGTTTTTTTAAATAATTATGTGAGCTCAGTATCTTATGTCTAAATCAATGGCTTCTATTTGGTGAGAAATAAACACCATAAAAGAAATCTCTGCCTAATTAGATCCGCCTGCTGAGAAGCCTGTACGAATACTGTTGTGTTCTGAACCATTCAGCAAAGCAGGACAGCAAATTTACATCAAGTAAATGCTCTGCAAGGGAAAACCTTCAGCATCAGCTCTTAGTATCTGTTAAATTAAAAGAAAAATATCATAAATATTACCCATTTCAAAACTAGTATACTCTAATAAAAACACTTCTGAGAACATAATGTATTCAAGACAGCCAGCAGTAGAATCAAAATTCTTGTAGATTTGAAACAATACAATAGCAAGATTAGTTCTTCTCTTCAGATATTATAGTTCATTTATCACCAGGGAGTCGCCCACAGAAACACAATGAAGTGGGAGAACAAGTCAAAAAGCCAGCAAGCTGCCTTCTCAAATTCCTATCCCTCAGAGGATCACCAGGTATTGGCTGAACGCAGAATAAACTCAACTCATACCATAATACACACTCCATAAACAAGATGAGGCATTGTTTATCTCACCAGTAAGAAGAATAGGGGTGGAGATAAAAGGGAAATCTATTCTGTTTTGAAACGGCATACAAAGTCCTGGGACCTGTTTTATGCTTTTCCTAATTGATTCAGAGGAGATTGGGGACAGGATCTTGGCATGCCACTCCACAGCAAGCAGGAGGCATTTCTCCAAGCAGGAGGCATCTCTCGGTATTAACTGCAGCTGAAGGGAGAATATGTTTGCAAAGCAGCAGGACTGCAGAGTTAATCCCAGGTCTGAGCTGAAATCTGAACAAGGGTTGCCAAACCCAGTATTTTTATGCCCTGTGAGACTTCAGGATTATAATCAACTGAGCTCAGTGTAACCTCCAGCTAGTGTGGAGCCGCTGCTTTTATCTGTGAAGAAAAAGACAATTTTCATAAATGAGACAAAAAATAATTCTCCATTTTCAGCCTATTACAGCGCTGGAGCTAAGTGCTCCCCTTGGCTCCCATCAGCTCGCAGTCCTGGGCGAGGGGTAAAACATGGGCTTACTTCGCTACAAACCACTTCCAAAGAAATACAAGCTTTCAGGAGTGACTTACAGCAACAAAACTCCTTTCTCCAAACCATCTCAGGTCAACCAGCAAAATATTAACAGCTGGACTCAAACCTCCCCAGCCAGCTTTACACAGACAGACACGGCAGGTTCTCAGCAGGTTCTCCTGGTCCAGCCCCGAGTTACACACCGTCCTCTCCAACAACACACGTTCCCCTCACGGATGATTGACAGTACATGCGCAAGCGTTGGCAAGGCTGGGCGATACAGATCTGGAGATTGCTTCATCCAGGTCTGTCTTGCAAGTTGTTTCCTGTGAAGAGTTCTCAACCTTGGACTTCACGCAACAGTGTTGATCCAACAACAAAATCTTGGGATAACCACTGTGCTCCAAGGCTCATATTTAGGTCTCTCTGCCTAAAGACCTACTCGGATAAAGCCAAGAGATTTCACTTTTTGAGAAGGATGGTTATATTTGTTGGGAATTAATTGACACTGCATTAATGGCTGCAGTTAATTTGTTTTTTTTTTTTTTTGTTTTTTGTTTTTTTTTTATTCTGAATATGGACTTAGCTCTTACCAGATGCCTGTGATGAACACATTAAACAAATGCATCTATGTCTGATAGCAGCCACTAACATTGCACAAGACATGGGAAGCAGCATAAAACTGCCTGGTGTCAATTCTGCTGGAGCACAGGCACCAATTCCTGTTAAAAGCCTCCTACCTGGAACTCAGGAGCTTTCCCACTGCAGCCGGTATCAGAGAGGTTTGCACACCCAGAGATCACTTGTATCTTTAAAATTAGGAGAGACCAGCTTGGTCTTCATTAGACTTGGACTCAGCCTTTCCCTTTTATTGAGTTAATCAGCTGCATGTATACTTAAACATCACTAACTGGAGAAGTGGAGCACAATAAGGATGCTCTTTCCCAGATGGTTAGGGATAAACACAACAGCACTTTTGATCCACAGTATAAACACCAGGATAACACCAGCATATGGCAGTTGTGAGTTTGGCTCCATCCCGAAAAGCAAAGCAAGAAAATTCTGCTAAATCCAGCAAAACTAGCACCTCTGCTCCAAAAGACAGGCATAGTTTACATGCCTACTCCCCTCTTGCCAGCTGCTTCAAAACAACTGTGCTTGCTGATTCCTCGGAGATTCAGGCAAGCTATACAGACTCTTCTCTCTGAAATATATTCTGATACATTCATAAATACGAACAAACAACAATACTGGTTAAAAGGAAACTTCTGCCTGCTGCATCACAGGCAGCAAGGCTATAGCTACGCTGACATAAACAGCAGTGTCTCAATATCTTAATTCCAAAACCAAGTCTGGACGTGGGTGCCTCTATAGACCCAGGGTCTGCTTCCCCCCTGCCCCCCTGAAAGTGATCTGATTGCAATTACTTCCATGGATCCCATCAGAAGCGCACGTTGTATTTCAAGCCCTGAAACACCCTTTTTTATAAAGAAACTTCACATATTTAGCCACATGTTAAAAGTAGGCATGACTCAGGAC
Organism: Fulmarus glacialis; assembly: GCF_000690835.1. Classification (NCBI taxonomy): domain Eukaryota; kingdom Metazoa; phylum Chordata; class Aves; order Procellariiformes; family Procellariidae; genus Fulmarus; species Fulmarus glacialis. The sequence goes on from NW_009219334.1 coordinate 5,583, forward strand.
AAGCTGTGGCTTAAGTCATTTTTGTCCCGTCCTACTAACACCACACAAAAATCCATAAGGGTACTACAGCCATATCCATCCCCACTTTTTCAATTAGCTTATTGGCATTAAAGCTTCCCTCTGCGTTTAGGCTCCTCTCCCCCACCTTCCTTTTTAATCTCTATCCTCTGTTGTATGATTATAATTACAGTAAAGCAGACAACTATTATAATTTCCATTGTAACACTTCCACTACAGAGGTGACCTTTGGTTTTTATTTTATTTTACTTAAACACAACTCCTGCTGCATTCAAAGGCAACGCCTCGTAACTAACTGTAGCAGGGTGTGATTTGGTATCTGGGCCCTGCTGACCTCAAAAAATTTTCTTAATCTGCCTGGTTGATGTTGTAAACTGAAATCCCACAAGCATAAACTGCTTGGTGAAGCAATGCTTCTAGCCAGGCAGGCTCCATTTTCTTGGAGAGTGTTGCTAGTCACAGCTGGACATCTTGGCTAGAGAATGATCTGTGTTTGACCTGACCAGAAAATCTTGTAGATGTTGCCTAAAAACAGGGAAGCGCTCAAGAGCAAGAGGAGCTCCCTGATGCTCTCCTTTGACGATCAATGGCTGCATTAACATTGACTTGATTTTCTACGGTTCCTCTTGTGTCACTGTCATTTAGAACAGGCATGGTAAGAGAGACCTGGGATGAAACTACTAAACAAAGCAAAGGAAGAACATATGAGTTCAACCTTGGACACACAGGTTTATAAATATACCAGAAGAAACCAAGTCATAGCCTGCTCTGGAAAAAGAGAAGATCAAGTTGGGAGCTTGAAGGGGAATTACTCTTAACAAGGAAGTTTTGTTAAGCTGTGTTTTTTGGCACAAATACACTAAACAATATCATTTTGCAAATATAAAATTCCCTGGCAGGAAGCACTCATTTCATGTGAACTCCTGCCCAGACCATTCTTGGGGAAGGAGAACAGCAAAACCCCAGGTCTCCACCTCCTCACAGCTTCGACGTTCCAACAAAGACATGACCAGAAAGAAACCACACACCCCCAACCCAACAGCACGGCCCCTGCACGTGCAGCGCTGGCTCTTCCCTCCAGCCAAGCGGGTTAAATAACTCTTCAAAGCCTGTCAGGGATCAGTCCTGTCGCAGAGAGACGTACGCGGTTACAGGACTGGGCAAGCTCCCAACACATCGTGTGCTTGGGCTGCATGATGGGTTTTTCCAAGGCAGAAGAGCCTGTTAGGGCTGGCTGACGGGGGCTTTGCGGGAGCCAGCAGTGCGATACGGGACCCTCCGCCCTGTTTAAACAACAGGGGAGGTTGTTGGCAGAGTTCACTCTGCAGGAGACACGCTGGGGAGCACAGGGGTGGCAAAAGAGAAGAACGACCTCCAGTATTTGGCATTTACTCTCAATCCCCCCTTACAATTTGTTGCCTAAACAGGCCTGCAGTTTCACACAGTTCCCCTCGTATTTCACGGATATCAGTGGAGCCTTTTATCACTTCACATACGAAAAACACCTATGAAAGCCAAGTGAAAACACTGCTTGAGTACAAGGCCTTCAGCTCGGGACTTCCAGAAACCCAATTGCTTCATACTTCTGTAGTTAATCCTGGAGGCTGCCAAAATTCCTGTCCAGACTGTCCTGAGACCACCAAACTCAAGACGACACATGAGCCAAAGCTCCCAAAGGGAGATTCCCCTATCTGTGTGAGAGGGAGAGTTTTACTGCCTTGGTGCCAGCAGAATTCTCCTTCTCCCTCCAACCCCTTGTCTTTTGCTCACTAGTCTAATAAGCAACAGCTTAAAAAAGTATGTTCTGACATGCACCACCACCCACCTCCCCCAAAAAACATCAGATGCAAAAAACTTACTTTTCTGGGCTTAACTTTGTCTTGTAAGTCGTACTGGCCTATTCCTTTGTAACTTATTCCAAGCCACCACGGGATTCCTTGTTTATCCTGAAAAAACGGACAACTACATGAACCAAGAGCTACTTAAGAATTAAGCAATTCCAAGATTACAGCCCATTTCATTCTGTGACAAGTACGAGTAGGTATGGCACAAGGACATTTTTTGCAAACAAACTGATGTGAAGTGGATTGCTGGGGTGAATGTCGAAACTTTCTCCTCCTGCCTTCTCAGGCAGAGGCAAGAAACTACACGGTGGTTGTGCAAAGTGGACAAAAAAGCGACGGTGCTGCTGAAACAGGAGGTGTCACTCGTTGCAGGAGTGGCTGTGAGGGGGGGAGGATACGGGACAGAAAAAACTGTGGCCAGTAACTGCATCCACTAAATTCAGGCATGGACAGCCGCAGGAGGAGAGAACAGCACAAAACATCAGCTTCTCAGGTACCACAGTCACGGCCGTGACTCAAAAGTAAGGAGACATCATCTCTGCTGAGCTCTTCTGCCCAGGCTCTGCTCTACAAACGGGAATAAATGGTGTATTTCCATCACTCTCCAAAAATATTTCTCAGCATTTCCCCGCTCCAAGTACACACCCACTAATCACCTGCCACTCAGAAGTAGTCTCTTCTACATTGTATTTTTTTTTTTCCTAATCTTGATTAGAAATGTCTCTAGTGAAACTATTAACTGCTTTGTATCTAGAAGTGATATCCAGTTTAATTAAGCTGATATGAATTTAGCTCCTGATAGGATTACAGAAGGTTTTACAAAGATTCCTTTCTGTCTTCTGTAGCACATAACGCTTTGCTGCTCTCTGGAAAAAATTTTTAAAGAATATTGAAGGGGAAAAATTATAGAGGTTGAAAAATGGGGGGGGTTTAATTCTGATAGAAGAGTACTGAATCCTCAAACTACTCCTATAGGAATGTAATCACATGTAATAAGCTAAGCAATCACATTATCTATGGGCATTTACTAACCTTTACTCCATAGTAATGAACTCCATATGTTGGCAAAGCTTCTACCACTTTCATGTACCTGTAGACAGATTTATAGCCTATCAGATGATTTTCTCTGGAAGGAATATCTATTAACATATTTTTTTCACACATACATTCAGGACATTTATCATTTGCATATTTTGAAGGTCTTAATAATTGAAGGCCCACGTTTTCAGAAAAAACTTAGCATCCTGGCTCGGGGAAAGATGGGATATTTTGGCCCAGCTAAAGCGAATGGAAAATCTCTCGTACAACAAAACATTCAATCTCTTATCAGAAGGTCAGAGAACTGAAATAAAGAATTCTGAACTGAACATGAGCCTTTTGGGAAATGTTGGTGGTAAAGACCTGCCTATAATTATTCCATTATGGTGCTTTGGTTACAATGGATAGGTTCCAAATGAAAGTGTTTATGCAGTTGTACGACTGTTTCATGAGACAATTCAGACAACTACTGAACAGACAATTTTTTCCCTTGTTCCTATTGAAAGAAGCCCCTGAATTATTGAGACAGAGTTGCAGGCACCGAGCTACGTGAGAAAAACTGCAAGTTGTCTACATGCAACCATGGCAATCACCTCAGATTTCTCAGTTCGTACCATGTCCCACTGCATTTGCCTGTAGGAAGTAGAGTAATATTAACGGTAAATTAAAAAAAAAACAACAATATTCCATGGGCTCTGTATGCATCTTGGAAAACCTGGTTCTTTTGAAAGCCAAATTCTGAACATTTCAACAAACATGCATTTGGTTTTTTTACAGCTCCTAAAGTAATACTCATCCTTAAGAGTTTGGTGTGAAAACTAATTGATAGCAAGCAGGGTATGGAGAAGAATCTTCCAATAAAGTAAGGTCCAAATAATTTATTTTATATTTGAGGTATCTGAATGAGGACACAGAGCCTTAACTGGAAGCCTGTGAAATCTGAAACGTCAAATAATTTAACTTTGAAATATAACTCAATAAAAAAGAATCTGACAGATACAAATGGTAAAGTTTGCAAGCAATAATGACCAAAACAGCCTGCATTGCCACTTCTCAACAAAAAAGAAGAAAAAAATCAGTTAAAATATCATCTTCACAAATTAACAAGTGTCATACTCACTGAACAATGGCTTGTCCTCTGGTCAGACCTTTAATTTGTGTGTAATGCTCAATTACTCTGTCCTCACTGCAAAACAAGCACAAAACCCAATTTAAAGGCTCAGTGACTTTCTTCATGTGTGACAGCATCTGTCGAAATTCAGACGCCTGCTCAGCATGCAGAGAAGTGTCCCTCTGTACATTTCTTGCTCTGGTTTACATTCTGTTTCTTACTGATTTCTTTCCCACCCTTCATTAAGCAGCGTGGAGCTGCCTGGCTGATCCCTGCCATCGCATGCCGTGCTCCAGACTAATTAACGAATCATTTCAGATCAGCCTGCTCTGCTGCAGATGCTGCTGCAGAATAATGGTACTAATTGTATAAGTTCATTTTCACATTCTAAAGGACCAAAACTTCAAAGGATGGTTAATACTCCATATGTAAGGCAGAGGAAGTTAAACTAGAAATGTTTTCCTTCCAGTGTATTGTCCCCTGACATTTCATAGGTGAAGAAATATAGATTTGTCAGCAATGACCTTTTTGCATTTTTCCTGTTATATACTTCAACATTTTGTTTTAGCGGAATGTGAAATAAAATATGCATTTAAGTGTCAGACACTTGAAAGCAAAGAAAAACCCAGCAGTATTCATTCTGAAAAAAAACCAAAAAAAACCAAATCACAAGCAAGTACTGGTATACTTGAAAATCCATCAGGTACACGCCAAGCCTAAAAAACTGAAACAAGTGAGGGAGTCAAACTTGCACAAAGGGCATCAATTCCAAGGAAACAATATCGTTCATTCATCCCAAATGCTGTGTTCCTTTACAGCAGATTCAAGCCACAAAATTGGACCTGACTTTCTGTTTCCAGCTTTTCTAGCTTATTTTCTCCCCCTGTCCTGTTGGAGAGCAGCTGGGTGGACATCTGGCAGCCAGCCAAAGTCAACCCACCACAGAATCTCTACTGTGTGACAGTTGAAGAGCAAGGTGCTCTTTGCAAACCGAGGCTTGGCTGGAGTTCAGATTTCAGCTCTTTCTAAATCGTGGTCCCCACATATTCTGACCCAGCAGTTTCTGATCCAGCAATTTAATTTGAGCGAACTTTCAATGAGGGATTTGCATTGGATCTTGCACAATTTATAACCTCCTAAAAACTGGAAATGCTTGAACACGAGCAATTAACTCCAAGTCCTTTATCATACAGGCTGAAAACTTTTACAAGTTTACAAAACTGTTTAAAAGTGATCTTGTCATTACCGTTCATAGCAATGATTTACATTTTAAATTAAATAGCTCACCAGTAAGCGAGTGATGGATGCTCCTGCAGTGTCTTGGTAGGAAAGACAGGCAGTGTCTTCAAGTCTTTTCTAGTGTTTTCATCACTAAAAAACAAAAATAGCACAGAGTCACTGCTAGTGAATCATAGAAGCAATGATTAGTTTCAGCAGAAGGAAAGGGCTGTATTTGCTACCCAAGAACGTGGTGCATTGCCCCGTATCAGGCTGTCATAGCAACGTAACTCTATAGGCCCTCTCACATGACAGTGATGTATATGGTTTCATGCACACTCATGTGGTAACTCATTATACAGACACGTGATTCTCAGGCCACTGTGGCGGGAGCACCATACCAATATTTACTTTGCACACACTCACTCTATTTGCTGAGTGCAGAATGAGCCCTGAAACAGCTGCAGAAGGAAAGCCTCTGCCCAAAAGCAAGGCTTGTAATGCTAATTTTTGCTCTATCTTTAGCTAAAATCCTACCTCTAGACAATAAATGTCATGAAGCAGCGCGGTATTTGTCAAATCTCAGAGTTTAACACTGATCTGAATCAAAACAAAGGGTTTCAGTTCATATACTTTGAAATATTTTCACTGAAAGTCATTTTCCTGGACTGTTGATTCTACAGAAAGTTCAAATATTTTGGACTCCAGGCCCAGCCTGGAACGAAATAAAGGGGGTTGAAGTATGTGAATGCAATTTGTCACAAAAAACCCCAGCAGAATATTTAAAAACCTATTTACAGGCATCAGTAAAATGGTTAATATTTTCTCCTTATATGCTCCATTAATTAATCAGCTGAAACTTGCACGCCTCATTTCTGCAGGATTTCTGCGTGCCTTCGCAGCAGCGCCAACAAGCACAAACATGACTTTCCTATGTAAAGAATGCATCAGTCACGTCCATCAGCATCCACCTTGACTTCTGCATCCAGGCTTTCCTTGAAGGTGTTTGCCTGCTCCCGACCTCTGTTTCCATCAGAAATCCATCCAGATTCCACTATTAGACATATCATATGAGCTACATTCCCCCTCTTCCCTCAAAATCAGTAGATTGGATCAGAGCACAGAAATCTGCTCCATGGGCACCGCGGATCAACCTCTGCGGACGGAGGAGGCAGCAAACCCCCACCACGTTTCCATCTCACATGGCAGATGTCACATGGAAGGTGCAGTAAATTAAAGCTTTTTGTTCCCCAAGCACGGGCTAATCGCTCTGCAAGCTTCTTCCCCCACCCTGACAATGTGCCTCAACTCTGACTAAGAGGGACCACCTCTGGGGACAAGGAAACAGTTCAATCAACAGCCTATTTATTCTTCAAGGTCTTTGATGAAGTTGCCAAGAAGGAGGTCAATTAGCGCCAAGGAGCTGTTGTTGCTGAGCTTTGCCGGGCCAGTGCTCTTCTGCCAGGAATATGCACTTTTCTTTGCAAGCTGGCCAGCACCCAAGTGCCACAAACGGGGACAGCTCGGTAGAAAAATCAGGATCTCTCCTTCCAACGCTCAAATACAGCCAATGCTCACAAAAGCCGAGGGGGTTTTATTCACCCCTTAAAAGCCCCTTTTGATGGGATCAAAAGACTGCAGGACATCTCCGCTTGCAGCGAGAAGGTAGATTACCAGGGTTTTGTAGGGACACATGAAAATGCAGACAGAGGACACCCTCCTGAGGCCTCAGAAACCAGAGCAAAAAATAAAAAAACCCCAAACCAAAAAACCAAGACCTGAGCAACCTGGCCTGATCTCACAGCTGACTCCTCTTGGAGCAGGAGGTTTGGCCAGGTGACCTCCTGAGGCCCCTTCCAACTTCAATCATAGATTCACAGGATAATCATAGAATCGTTTAGGTTGGAAAAGACCCTTAGTTGATTATTAAAATAAAAATTTCCTCCTATTTTCAAGCCTGACTAATAACTGCAATGGCTGCTGTAGCAGTCAGGGTTGGCAGGGAAATACAGTGAAGTAGGAGAGGTTTTGGAAGGAAGCAATAACAAAATAGCTCATTTTTACCAAACAAAAGGGCTGTTCCTCTAAATACAGATTCTCAACCCGCAATGTTCATAATCAGAGGTTTAATGGTTGGTCTCTAAACCCCTATTTAGAAACCTCTTTGCCAGTGAACAACAAAACGCCCAAGCGAGGGCTGAAGCACTAACAAGGCTGATGCTGGGAAGCAAGAGCTGAGCTCCGGCAGAGGCAGCCGGGCAGGGGGGACAGGTGATCCCCCAGCCGTCACCACCGCAGCCGGGTGGAAAGGTCCCAAGCTCTCCTTCACCAACTACTGCAGGGCCAGTAGCCTCACCGTCAGTGAGACTCTGCAGAAATGCCACGAATCCTGGCAGCTGCATCCTACCATGCTCTGAAATGCCGTCTTTTGCACAATCCGTGGCCTCCAGTGTGGCTACTCGCCTTCCCATTTGGTTTTTGGGCTCCTCGCCTCTGAATCTGGTTGAGTAGCTACTTACTTTATCCCCATCAAATGCCAAATGAGGGCACTAGTTAAGCTTGAGTGATGAGTAGCAGCTCATCAATATAAAAATGCCTACCACTGAATTTAAACCGAGCACCAGCCACCCAGCACACCCACCTCCCCAACAAGGTTTGTGGGCTCTGAGCTGGGACATATAGTGACCAAAAGGCTGCAATCACGTCTGTGCCATGACACGGGGCATGTCCCTCCAGCACTGACCCAGAACCATGGGCCCTGGTGCAGTTCGTTAGCAGGCAGAGTCCACGGAGCCGTGACAACTTACAGCAGAGCTGAACTTTCTCTGTTGTTCTGCCAATCTACAAACCCATCCAACTTCTCACAATAGGAGAGAATACACTTCTTTTACGAGGCAAAGTTGGCCCTTGGGACTTGCCTTCTTGAAGGGACCCAACCTCACACCCTGAGGTTCAGACACACCGTCCTGTCCATCTGCAGCTGGAGGGAGTCCATCAAAATGGACTTTCAAGGCCTGAAAGTCTCTGACAAGCCACATGATTTTATTTTTTCCTGTGTAATTGTAAGGTAAAGCATGAAACAATCCTAGAAAAATGTAAAAGACCTGGGAGAAACAGGGCACAGCTCCTTGCACGCTGGATGCCTTCAGACAGCGCAGGCTGGCACGCGGCAGCCTAGATCTGCTGACTGTGTGCCTGAGGATTAGCATTTGGGATGATTCACGGCTTCAGGGATAATAAAAGCTTCAAATGGTCCTCCCCCTCCTTCCACAGAGTTCATTATCACTTCATCTGCTCTGAGGAGCCCAAGCACATCTCCCCTTGACCTTCAGGATCACTTTCCCAAGCCCTCCGAGACCCAGCTGTTCCCCAGAGGTGACAACTCCAGATAGCAGGAGCGACGGTTTGAATTATTACCTGTTCCTGCTTGGTTTCACAATGATCACAAGGCAATACAGAAATCACAGGGCAGACAGCCCTGGCTCCAGATGTCCAACCGTCTACGCTATCTACCAGCCAAACACACCAGTGTTGTATCTGGCGTGTCCATGGTCTGTTCTCATGAGGGCAGGAGGAGGACTCGGCTGTCGGGACGGAGAGGCCCACTTGCATTTAATCTGACCTCTGCTACAGAGGGGCCTTCTTGACTGGTGGTTCTTGGCATAATTTCAATACATAAACTTAAACCGCCCAGAGTCAACGGGACTGAACATTTTTTGGCAAAAGGTTTGTTTATTCCCCAGGAGGGGAATATAGGAAACTCTCATCTCAAGTATTTTTCCACTATGGAGAGTTAAAGAAAACCAGCAGACGGACCCTTTCCTTCCTATTCCACCCTCTAAATCGGAGTTTTCTCTCCGGCAGATATCGAGCAGAACTTGAATTGATCTGGGCAATGTAAATGAAAATCTACATCAGACGCTCCTCACGCCGAACCTCAGCTTGCATCCTTGATACTGTCCATATTTAATTTTCTGTCCCAACATGAACAAACGTTGGGCAAGATGCCGTCCCCAGCAGCACGTCCTGCTCATCAGTGCCAGCTCTATACAGATGGAAGGGCAGGTTGTCTCTAAAATAACCAATAGCAATATTTAACCACGTACCATACTATGAATAGGAGTTCCCACATTCAAACTACTATATCTAACAGCAAACCAATCCCACGTGCTTCCTACAACCTGCTGGTGTTACAGTGAAATTTTAGGCATCTTGCTAAAACCCCACCAGAAATCTGGGAAGGAACCAAGCCAGACTATCGTGACACAATAGTCTGCCTAAGCACATTACTGAAAATTGAAAAAGACTTACGTATTTATGCTCCCAGAAGGTGCATCTTCACAGCTTATAATCGAGTGATACAACACTCCCTGTTAGGCAAAGGTTTACAGAACTGTGCTAATTGGGACCATTTGTCAATGGCTGCCCAGGCTTTTCCCTGCACCCACTGACAAAAACAGCTTATGCCTGTTGCTAACGCAGGTAAGAGCTTAGATGTACTAAGATGTGGTTAATAAGATTAGCATAAAACATGAAGAGCAATAGACACACCCAGAGCAGCAAAAGCAATATACTGGACTACAATATAAAAGCTTATCAGCCCACATCATCTTTGTAAATATTAACAACTTGATAAGCATAGGACTTCAGACAACTTTTAACTGACTAAAGTGATGGCAGGTGTGCCTGCCTCTGCTGAATCATGTTGATAACACTTTATAAGGTAGGAATTTATCACTGTGGAAAGTGCATTGTATAGTGATTTTCCTCTGTTCTCGAAGCCTCTTGACCTTGCATAAATACTTACTCTTGTGTTGCTATGTGATCATTAGAATAAGTCAACTCCTGGGTCTTTCTGAATGTCGCTATTTTATATTTGGTTAATTCTTGAAATGAATTTTAGGCACACCACAGGTAGAATTTAGAGTGGCCTTGTTGTTAGAAAATATCGACCAACCTCTCAAGTTAACCCTAAAAGTTATTTCATGGACACCTAAAAATCAGCACACACTTCTGAGAATCGCATGTGAGATACAAGGAAACGTGGAGCTTCACAGCTAAAGGACGATACAATTTACCCTGCATCACAAAGATGCTTCAAAAACTTTGTTAGGAGTTTTCTTCTTATTCTGTTCAAGATATTTAGAGCTAGCAAAATAAATACACAGAAACAGCACACAACTCGACTAGATACTTGAAAGCTTGACAATCTAAGTTTTCAGAGGGCTGGTCAGGTTACTCAGATGGTGTTAGTTACGGTCCTATTTCTTGAGAATAACCACTGAATTCGTTTGCTGTGCGATTACAAGCAATGCTATAACAGTAGAAGAACATCCCATGTTGCTGCCCAGACCCCAGCCTGGTCCTAAAGCGACTTTCTAGCACCCAGACTTAGGGTAGCATCACCAAGGTCTCCAGGGTGTTCCCATTCCCTACGTTCACAGATGAGAGCCGGCAACACGGACCATCACATTGCAGCTGCGCTGCTTCAGCAACAGGTGCCCTCACTGTAGGCTTTTGTTTTGTTTTAAAATAAATGGAAGGGCAGAGCATGGCAACCTCGTGCTCTCGTGGAGGTTGGTCTGCCTTTCAAGGTACCACAAGAAACAGGTGTGAGGAGGAAGCAGCAAGGCAACGGAGGGGAAAAAAATGAGCGGGGTTAAAAGTGCAAGAGAAAAAAAGGGGGGGAAGGAAGACAGAGCAGGGAAGGTATGGGGAGAGCCGATGGATTTAGCAGCTTTCGAGTATGTCAGAGCAGCAGGATCTTGGCAGCAGGATTTTGAAATGTGCTCTCTGGCAAATCCTCTTTTGTGACAAATGCCAGACGCTTCCCATTATTTCCCAACTTTTCAGTTTATGGTCTGCTGGCACACTCAAGAAAGTTATTTTTCTATTGAAGGAAGACCAGGGATCCGGAAAGGCCACGAACAAGGGGCTCCCATTGGCACAGGACAGCCAGAACCCAACCTTAACCCCCCAGCCAGCGGGGAGCTTTGCCTGGGGCAGGGCTGCAAAGTCTGCCACTTGAATACCAGATAGGAACCGTCTGCTCAGAAAGGTATTTGAAGGAGCGTTTCTAAGAGCCTTCCAAACTCTGTACATGAAACGGAACATGATAAGCAGTGCAGATGGCTTTTTCAACACCAGGCTTGTTGTACCATCTATGCTGTGGCCACGCTGTGGATTCTCACGCTGTGCTGCAACAACAGCTTTAGTTTCACAGCTCGAGAGGGACCTGCACCAAAGTACAGCTGGGGCTGGGCAACCCTTCCCCACACTTAGCACAGGCTGGACCACAGCCTTGGACCCCCGGGCCTGACCTCCAGCTCTAGCCCTGCTCCTTTAGGCTAATTTCTCTGCTTCCTGAGCCCTGCCTGATTCTCACAAAGAGCAGCAGCAGTGCCTACTGATCGCACAGGGGTTTGGTGACCCTGCTTGTTGGCTTTTGGAAGATGGACCAAGAGCAACAAGGAAAAAGCAACATTTCTCATATCAGCTATATGCATGCACCTCTCTAACATGGGGACCAGACAAATAAGAACATGAGCTACGCCCAGAGCCACCTTGGCAGATGAGGCACCATTCGTATTTCCACTTTGCAGACGAGGAACGGGATGCCGAGGAAGCAGTTCTCCATGGCTAGGGAACATCTGCAACCTGAACATGCCCTAAATTCTCAGGTCTTCTTTTACAGCTCTTGATGTGAAATATGAATATTATGAAGATAAAACCCTTTGGTCCTTGAACAACACACCTACTATTGGTGATGGCTCACAGTCCCACGGATCTGGTACAGTATATCCACGTTTACAGAGCTGCTCAGCCATACTGACAGCACGCGTTAGCAGTGCTCCTCTATCAGACCAGACGGGAAGCAGAACCGCT
>NW_009219334.1:17727-25891 GCF_000690835.1 Fulmarus glacialis
CAGAGCAAAAGATGACTATTCACAGTTGATACAACGCTTGAAGGATCCCAAATCCTTCCTCGCAACAACAGACTGTTATTTCTAACATTCACGCTTTCTTCCTGTTCACACAAAAGTCAGCTTAGCCATATTAGTTGTGGGGTTTTAGCATGTCTGAGTACAGCAGCAAAGTTTAAAGCTTGTTATCACAGCCCTACGTGCTGATACAGAGATACATGGAACCACAAGAAAAATAAAGTATCCAAATAACGATAAAGACCTGACAAATCTGCAAAAGCAAAAAAGCTGAGGCTGAAAAGCTGTCGTTCCATTTCCTCAAAGCACAAAATACACCACACGTGATAGAACCCAACCACCATGGGAAGGAAAAGCAAGAGAGATTTATTTTTGCTTTTTTAAAGCAAGGACTTTGTTCAGAGTCAGACCAGAGCCCAAACTCCTGCTCACAGCTGGTGGTGCAAGACTGGAGAAACTCTCTGTAGACCTGATAAAGTTTTTCAGATATTCAACAGAAGGGTGGTGAATACATTATAACACAAAAGCCATGAAATTTAATTTTACAACAGGAAAAGGCAATGTGTTTTAATGCTGAACCTGTACTTAAGGGAATCTCTAGGGACAAGGGGGAGAGCATCTTTTACCTAAGGCTGTGGATGCCATGATGCTACTCCAAGCCTAACAGCTACGACAGCAACGTGTCTCCAACTCATCCCCTGCATAGGAGACAACTTGGGGGATGATGAATTTTCTGGCACCATGCTCGTCTTGTCTCTCATCTGCTTTGGATGCAGAGCACACACAAAAGCCCTCCCTAGGTGGCTGCGTTGCACCCACTATAGCACTGCCTCTCTGAGTTAAAATTGCCTTAAAGGAAAAGAAAAACAAAGAAAAGAAAGGACTGTGGAGGAACAATTAAAGAGGACAAAACACAACCACCCCTTTGCCAGCCCTCAGAAAACTGTACGAACATCATGCATATGAAATCTAAAAATGCGTGTTCCTTACCAAACTGCCATAATTACGTGTAAATATTAAAAATTACACTGCCATACACAAGTAGTAAATCCCATGAGATCAGATTATTAAATTACTGAAAACATCTTTTTTTTTTTCCTCTTCGTCTAATCCTTTTTGCTCATTTCACCCACAGTGCTTCCACCTAATTCAGCCTAATTCATCTGCTGCATAATAAGCATACTATACGAATTCCTTGAGAGGCCTTACAGGACTGCTTTAAAATAGGAAATTGTAAAAAACTATTAAAATGACATCACTGCAGAGACTACGTACGCTTTGGTCTGCCCTGAACTGTATGAATCTACAAGTAGCACCAGCAGAAAAAAACCTCTTGCTGTAAAAAGTCTAGCAGAAAACTGGGGTCTTAACTACGTTTTTTTTTTAATTGCACTGGTTTACACAGTGAATTTCCACTTTTTATTGAAAAATAAAACATCAGGAGAGAACAACATTTTCATCTGAGAACTGCTGCCTAAGTGCTCTGGGAGATGGAGTTCAGGGGCTCCCTGCCCGGCTCCCCTCCGCACGCTGCTTTCCCTCAGCTACCCGTTCCTCATGGTACGCTGGGGTGTATAACCCCAAAAACGAACTGCAGCAACTCATCAAAAAAAGAGAGACTTGCACACTGCTAGAGAAAAACCACTGCAGTTTTCAACCAGCTTTCTTTGAAGAGGGTATAAAATTCAATTAAGAAGAGAGCTCTTTGGGAAAGTGGGTATCTGATACCTGTCAAGTAGGGGAATCATTATCGTTGCATGAAATATATATCAAACATGACCTCCCCTAAACTTGCTTATTTACTACCTTGGGTCATTAGATGTTCCCAAATAAAGTGAAATAAATAATCAACCCCCTCAGCAAATATGCTCTAAGTTAATAAAGCTTTGCTCATCTTGTTTCAAATTGGTTCTTTATTGCAAAAGAGCGAGCTCAGGAAAGCACACAACCAAGTTTGACTGAGACAGAGTTAATGGTTCACGAGCAAGTGCCTAGCAAGGTACTAAAAGAAAAAGTGTGCAGAGTCGCAGCTGAAAGGCAAAATATACAATGACTCACTTGGCAAACAAGCAGCCGTGGAGCACAAGGAGTACAACCGCAGTGCCAGTGCTGAGCACTGATTTACAGTGAGGCAGACGCAGCTCACGGGGAGCAATGGGTCACGCTAGAAAAAGCCTCTGCAAATATCAGTGCATGGGCATTTAAAAAGTGCACTTGCATGGAAAAGAAAAACAAAAACTAAACCACAGTGCTGCCTATGACAGGCACCAGATGCATGCCCAGAGAGTGAATCCCATGGTGACCCACCACCTCTTTTGTATCACCCACTGATATGTGTGGAAGGAAATCCTCAGGGGCTGAAAGAGGCATCCAGACTGTGCTCAGGTCCTTGGCCTCCACATGAGACCAGCATGGATGTCCCCTTCTAACCCATCCCCAATCCCAATGGCCCTGGAAAAGAGCTTCCAGTGAACTGTTCACAACAGGTCTCCCCAACAGCCTAAGAGGAGCAGGTCTGTGGAGCAAAAGGGTTTGTGCTGGAGACCTGACACCCACACTGTACCCATTTCAGGGCTTTCTTTAGGCCAGCTCTAGCCTGGCCCCACAGCCTGAGCACCCGTTAGTGGCTGGCACCCATGAGGTGGGCTCCATTCATGCCACATGGATCCACCTTGAGCCCTCTGAGACCTCTCCAGGATGCAAACCGGAGAGGTGAGTAGCAACAACTAGGAGATTTGGTCCAAATTTGTTTCTGCTCTGACCCCACACCTGGAGTTTTGGTCATATGAACCTGGTGAGATTTCCAAAAACAGGCTGGACAAGCTGCCTCCAACAAATCTCAGGTGTGTCCTGTTTCTGAAGCTACCTTAATCATGGGGTGAGCAGTACAGTGAACAGGTACTTTGCTATCAGACAATTACTAACTTCTTCTAAGCAGCTATTTTCTAGCACTGCCCACGTTATTGTTTCCACATTCTTTTCTACCAAGAGATTTTCCAATTTGTCTCGCAAAATAGTCATCTTCCCAAGCAAATGTTACCCAAAAATCTAATAATGAGCACTCAACCTTAATTAGGAGCAAATTGTTAATAGCAGTTTTCTGCACCTAGACCAAGCAATTCTTTTTTTTTTTTTTTTTTTTTTCAGTAAAGTTTGTAAATTCAGGAGTTTCTGAACCAATTACTCCATAGCCACAGTTTGCAGGGGTATCTCTCACACAAACCTTTTTTCCTTTTGCAAACTACATTTATCACCCCTGTAATGATAAACCCTGGTGCCTCGTATATGTCAGCTATCAGGAATTCATTATTTTGTCTGTGTTATGTTATACCAGTCGGGAGTTATCTTTGCAGCCCACAGGCCAGAATCAAAATCGAATGCGTCAGCTATTTAAAGAAAAGGGAAGCCCCCCCTTCCAGCAATTTAATTAAATTTCAGGGAGCACGGCTGGGTTCAGTCCTGAAAGTTACTGAGGAAAATATGATCCAAGATTATCAGTCAGAAAATAAACTTTTTTTAAAAGTTACTTTCCTTATATAGTCCCTGCAGCCAATATGATTTTAATAAACATTTTTCTAATGCTAGAAGGACAGCATTTACGACACCTCAGTTATAAACTGTCTCCTTCATGAAGCTACAAAGAAAACTAATACTATATACTATTGCACAGCATTTTTGAGGGCAGATGCTTAGTCTGTAAACTAAAAACAGCTAAATCATTTATTTCCCAAGGAGGCAAGACTTTATATGTTGCATTTTTACATGATGACTATTAGCAGTAGGATCTATTATTTTGCTTGCCAGCCAAGACATTAGCTTTCTTTAAAATTTAAATAAAATTTCTAAAATAAATAGAATGTGGACTTTTTTCCCCCCTAAAACTGAACCATGCCAGAAGCTGCAACTTGAATCAAATTCTCTTTTTAAAGCCCTTGCATAGAGTTTAAAAACCAAGATTTTGTAAAACCAGGCTTGCAGTTTTTTCTGTTTCATTTGCAAATATGGGAGTGGAGGAGTGCAATTAAGTAACACAGGGTTTCAAAACTACTATTAATGACTAATACTCTGCTTTAGGTTCTTGTTACAGAAGCTGGAGAAAAACTGATAGGAATTCAGTTTAAACAGAGAAGCAGTCAACTGGAAGCCATAGATGAGTCATGAAAAGCGAACATGAGCAAAATGTGCCCAGTTGTTGCACAGAAAGGCCAAGAGCCACGGACTTGCAACATCCCAGACTTGCTGGGAACACCACAGCTGCAGGACTCGCGGGAGGAACCGCGGCAGCCCCGATACTGTCCTGCGTAAGGAGGAGAGGAACGGCTCACCGAGCATCCCTGTGATATGCTCTTCATCACACACAGGGGGTAATTATCTTGGCTGGGATCACCAGTTCAGTAAACAGGAAAAGGAACTGAGTGTGCGGTGAGCTACACCGATCGCGGTCCGCTGTCATCTTCGTTAATCGTTCCTCCTGCAGCCCACAGTCATTTTAGACTGCCTTTGAGAAACCAGAGCCATCCAAAACAGGCACATATGCAATGGATATGCTGTGTGTGCAATTTTGAAGCATGTACTTAAGTTTTATCAAGATGTCTTAAAAGCCAGGGTCCTCTCAAAGTGGGACTTGGGTGGTTTATCTTATAAAGCCTCTCGTCGAACGATAAGGCACATACCCTTGTCCTAACAGCCCAGCCCAGGACCCCGGGGTCCTACTGCAAACTACCTGCAACGGCCGAACCCCAAAGACCCTGATACTTTCACGCTGTCAGTGCTACCAGACTGCAAAGTCCCTCCGGAGTGACCTTTGTGGTGAAGAAATCAAAAGTTTTTACTTTCTCCAAGCGCCCGCACGTCAGGTTTACTCACTGAAAATAAACAGATTTCAAAAGAATGTGCTCACCCACTCAGCACGGGGTAAGGGAGGGTGTTTCTCGGGAGACTGCTGCTCTCTGCCATCAAGACGTTATCTGAGAATTTGAGCAGCGGATTGGGAAAGGGGTTACTGCAGAGCCACAGGAGTTTGAAGCGTTCGGAAGCTGGTACTGATCTGCCTGTTCCCAGCTGAAGTCAGCGGGAATGCTGCACAGTGACCCCATCGCGGGACGTGTCCCCATGGAAAAGGTCCTTATGGGGATGTGTGAAAAATCAGCCAGGCAGAGATTACCACCGTTGTCTGGACTGGCCCATTTTTCACTTCCAGAAAGCTAATCTCTACAACTTTAGGCAATTCCTGTATTTAGCTGTGTTCACTCAGCACTAATCCTATATTAAAAAATTAACCCGTGTGTTCTCGTGTACACATAAATGGTGCAAGAGCCACGTTCCAGAAAGTGATTCAAAGTGGAATTGCCAAACAACAGTGAACATTGAACACGCCAAACCCAAGACACTGCAAACGGAGGCATCCACCCTGCACGAACAGCACTGCTGCAAGGACGTATTCTTTGTTTCACCGGCAAGTTTGGCAGGGGAGACCAGTCCCACAGTATCTTTGTTAAGATACGCTGGTAATTAAGCTACTGCTTTATTAGCGGTGGTCCAAACGACCACTTGTGATATGTAAAATGAAATTCCTTCACTTCTGGTGCGCTCACTGGGCCTGGGACAGCTGGCCGTGCTCATTTGCTATGGAGGCGTAACATATGTTTTGTTTAATAGAGGAAACAATTGCTGCAGCTATTTTCATGCAACTGTTAGGGGAAGAGCTGCACTTGGGAAATCAGTCTTGTAGCACAGTATTCTTCCCTCCAATTTGCTTTAAATACTTTTGAAGGTAACCACGGGCAATCCACTCCGTGCAACGTGTCCGCAGAGGCATGGAAAATAACCACGGACGCAGTTCTTGGGCATGTGAAGCAATACTTAGAAATCTATTTATGGCAAACGATAAGGAGTCAGCGTTAAGTTCAAACTACATAAGGCAGGTTTTCACCACAAAGGTAGTTTTTAATCACAAAGGTAGTTTTTAACCTTAACCCCTCTTCTTGAGAATTGAGAGCACGTGCCACCAGTTGCTACAGCTTGACAAGTTACTTCTTGTCAAGTGAACGGCAGTTCTCTGGTTATCTGTGCCTAAACTGAGTTAAGCTTAGGGTGTCTTAGGGTGTCCCTGTAAGATCAGGCAAGATGAGCAGTCTTTCTAGAGAAAAAAGCAGCACACTGCAGCTATAAGGAATATACTGCAGGTCACAAAGCAGGTCTACAGCATGAATAGAACAGAAATTGTCTGTCCAGCCAGCCCATCCAGTCGATCTTAGTCACAAGGACATCTTTTCCTCCCTGCAGACGTGAGAGCATGCCAACAAAAAGGAGGAGGTTGTGATGGACTTCACAGAGCACGTCCTTCAGTGGAGAAGGGACTAGCATTTGGAGAAGAAGGGGTCTTGGGCAGCAGCACTGGTACTTACTTGACAACTGCGCACTGAAGGAAAAGCAGAGTATGTCACTGCTGCAGGCTCTGGCAGTCAGACATGACTCGCTCCCTGTATTTGAGCAGATAGCTCTTTCCTCAGCATTTTCAAAGCATGGTTCTTGAAAGCCGTTGTAGCTAAAGCGTAAACACACTTCTCTTCCCATATGGAAACACAGCAAGTAGTAAAATATTAACATGACTAAAGCCAACCTTCTGAATTTCTATTTGCTTAGTGAGCTGTTTCTAATCGAAGGTCTTTTCCTCGGCTCTAACAGGTCCGAGTGTGACCCCACCTCCTCCCCGCAGCCCCCCGAGGCCAGTTATCATAGCCAGTGCATGGTAAAAAGCCATTTCCAAGGACAAGCCCAGTCTGACGATGCGGCTTCAGACAGCTAAAGCCCAGCAACCGGGTCGCACACCAGCTACAACACAACTGTCGGGTCAAGTGCGGGAAGGGGGAGGCCCTGCGGGGCAGCTGCAGAAGAAAGCAGCTCATTGATCTCCGGTGCCGGCAGCTGACGGGCTCCGCGTCTCTCTGCACGTGCTGCCACCGTACGGGCAGGGTCGCAGGGAAGGTCGCCCAGATGGACCCAAGCCACAGTGCAAAGCACAGGCTTTCTGGTAGGAAACTCCCCATCCCACTTCGGCACCCGCGTTCGGGGAGGGGAGCAAAGCGGGATGGCCTGAAAAACCGTTTTGACTCAGAGCCTGCTCACAAAAGGCATTACTCACCCTGCAGACTCAGATTTTATCCAGCCCAGCAGCGCATTTCACTTTCTTCAGTCACTGCTTGCGCTTGGACTTTACCCCCATTTTTGATTGTTTGCAATACAATGCCAACACAGCAAAACACATCCATCAAGTACACTAGTATTAGAAAGGAAAATGTTATTACCTGGAATAGTCCCCTTTAGCTTCCTACAATTGAAAAACAGTGACAGAATTAAAACATGATCTCTTCAAAAGTCCTCGATTTTCCCAGCATTGTTCACTTCCCCACTCCCACAGCTCCGCGGCCAGATCCTGACCCCAGTTACACTCAATGCAAAGCATGGAGGCTGCCTGCATGTATTCAAGAACAGAACTTAGCCCTTTACACTTCCAGCTTTAGATTATCCACCTACACCATAAATAAAACTGCTTCCAAAACAGGGATGAATTTCACATTACAAATCAAATATCACTTTTACTGCATGAAAAGTGAAAGCAATTCTCTCTCCAGCTGACCACATCCAGCTAAAGGTTGGCTTTACAAGCAGGTCAGCAGTCAAGATGAAAACAACAGTTCAGGCAGATCAAGCCACTGCAGCTTTCCTGTAGCATTTTGTCACTGAGAATGCAGTAGGGAAAAAACCCCAACGTTTTAAAGGTAGAATTTGGTTTCATAGAAAGCGGTAAGCAACCAGAGTTTAAGCCTGAGAACAACAAAACTTGATTAAGGAGAAGAAAAACTGACATAATATATTTCAACATAACAGAGGTATCAAAAACATACGCTCTGAAAGATTCACAGGCATAATATAGCAAATTTAGCTACAGTATTATACTCTTTTCTTCCCAGATCTCCAGAACATATTTAAATTAGACTAAGTAATAAATTGGATGGAAACCTGCCCAAATAAATGACTTCCCTTGATGAATTTTTCTTTCCTTCCCTCTTTCACTTTAAAATTCCTCAAATAAATATTTCTCTCACTTGCCTATGAGAAAAACATCTCCCCTGTTTTTCAGCTCCCC
>NW_009219335.1:0-228 GCF_000690835.1 Fulmarus glacialis
CGGGGGCACCCACCGCCCAGGCGGGACCCCGGGGCCCCCTCACCTTCTCCTGCAGGGCAGCACGCAGCTCGTTCTCCAGCTGCCCCTGCTTTTCCTGCGACTGCGCCAGGGCCGCGTTGTGCTCCTCCGAGAGCTCGTTCAGGGCTTCCTGCAGCTGAACCAAGTGGCTGGGGATCTCCCGCAGCTGCGAAGGGAAAATCCCCCATCCCAGAGGAGGGGCAGAGAGCG
>NW_009219335.1:287-1670 GCF_000690835.1 Fulmarus glacialis
CGGTCCTGGCTGCTCACGCCCTGCACCCGCAGCACCGCATGCGGGCAACTCCACCCAGCCCCTATTTCCCCCAGCACGGTTCCCCTTCGGATCAGGATCTGGAGCCCAAAGCAGGCTCGGTCACTGGGTCAAGGTCACACGAGGCCAGAGCCAGAGCCATAAGCAGACCAGCATCTAGCACGGCCATCAAATCCTCCCCACTGGGTTCCACCACAAACGACTGGGCTGTGGGGACACGGAGAGGACACAGCTCCCTGTACCTTGAAGGAAAGATCCCCGTTCTCCTCGGAGAGCTGGTTGATTTTTCGGTCCATCTGGCCTTTTTCAGTCTTCAGGTCCTGGCACTGCTTGAGGGCCTCGTGCAAGCGCACCATCAGGCTGAGGGAGAGGAGGTCGTTAAAGCAGGGGGTGCAAGCCCAAGGCAGGCGAGGACACCGCTGGGGACCGAAGCTCCCTGTACCTTGAAGGAAAGATCCCCGTTCTCCTCGGAGAGCTGGTTGATTTTTCGGTCCATCTGGCCTTTTTCAGTCTTCAGGTCCTGGCACTGCTTGAGGGCCTCGTGCAAGCGCACCATCAGGCTGAGGGAGAGGAGGTCGTTAAAGCAGGGGGTGCAAGCCCAAGGCAGGCGAGGACACCGCTGGGGACCGATGCTGCTGGATATTGCTGAGGAAACTGAGGTACCGAGGTATCTCTGGGCGGTGGTGAGAAACTACCATAAATTCAGCTCTAAACCGGGTCCCAATACATCGCAAAGCGCAGCAGAGACAAGCGATGTTTGTGCTTTGCATAAGCCCGACCGCCCCAAACCGAGGGCAGAGGCAGCTGCAGGACTCCAGCCACCCCTCTGCGAAGTGAAATAAGTGAGGGAAGGACAAAAAAGGCATGGCACTTGCCAGCAGCGGCTGGGCATCCTTCCCAAGTAAACACGTTGCTGCACAGGTACAGGGCAAAGACTGGGACGCAGCGCGGCAGGCGACAGAATTCAAGTGTGTGACGCAGCCCAGTTCAGATCCGATCAAATTGGATCAAACTGGAGGGCTAGCAGCTGGGGAAGGGGCTGGCATCGCGAGCTCCAATAAAGCTTTCAGCAACACAGAGCCTACCCCAGAGCTGGGAAGGCCACGGAGGCTCTTCCGGAGGCAAGCAAGACCCACGCAGGCAGCACACCCTTTTCCCACAACAGGGACGGTTCCCGGTAAGGAGCGGGCTGTCAGAACACGCTGCGTAGTTTGGGGCTGGCTCCCTGCCCGCTGCGATAAAAAAAGGGCTCCGGGCTGTAATCGCCCCAACCACGGCTGGCACAACCATATCCCAGGCTGCATCCAAAGCAGCGTGGCCAGCAGGTCGAGGGAGGGGGTTCTGGCCCTCCGCTCTGCTCCCGTG
>NW_009219335.1:2124-4500 GCF_000690835.1 Fulmarus glacialis
GGGGGTTGGACTAGATGGCCTTTAAAGGTCCCTTCCAACCTACACCCTTCTGTGATTTTATGACTGCTGAAGCCATCTCCTCCCTGGGTGCAGCTGCAGAGGAGGCGGTAGAGAACAACAGGAAGGTTTTCCCTCACCCCTGTTTTGTTCATTGCTGGGGAAGAGACAGACAACACGGAGCCCGGGGACGTGGGAGTGACAAGGACCAGCCTAACAGGAGGGAGTGGACGTCCCCAGAGGATTACCTCTCATTCTTCTCCCTCAGCTCCTCCATTTCTTTGGGCTCCAGCTGGTCTGCGGCTTGCTTCTCGTTGAGCAGAGCCAAGCGGTCAATCCGCTGCTGCATCATGGTGATCTGAGCCTCTGGGGAGGGCGGCGAGAAAGGGCCCGTTATCATCCTTTTGTGTCACCTGAACCCCCCCAACAGCACGGTGGAGGACGTCTGTCCTTCTCCCAAGCTGGTGAGGACCCCCTGCACAGAAACCATCTGAAGCAGGACACGGAAGAGCCAGGCTGCCAGCAGTGCTGCTCAGCACGGGCGTTGCTTCAGTCGTGGCTTTTGTTGCCCAGGATATATAAGGGAATACGAGAGGGAAGAAGGAACCTGCAGTCTCCGCGTGCGCCTGGGGAAATCCCCAGTGCGGAGAGCATTTTAGGTGTGGATGGCGAGACTCCTACGTCTGCCAGCCTGCTCCAAATCATTTGGCACAGGCACCAACAGCCATCTCTGAGAGATGCTCAGAGTTACTACAACAGCGTCAGAGCTCTCTTGGCTCCCATCAGCAAGGCTTTCTGCTTCACGCTTTGGTCCAGATTAACGGGCAAGGGTCCCCTTGGCCCACCACGGAGCGAGGCACAGCAAACCCCGAGCTGCCCTGTCTGCTCTGGAAAGCCAAAATGCTCCAAAGCCATGAGCTGTGCTCACTTGGGGTCCATCAGGATGGACCGTGCGTGAACACAGCCGTGGTGGGGTCAAAATCATAACAAAGTCACAGAAACCAGACGAGGTCTCAGCCCCGGAGAGCCCTCCCCGCACCCCAGGACATCCCACAAGTGACTGACCCTTCTCTGTGATGAGCTTGCGATTCTCTGCCAGTTCCACCTCCAGCTCATCCCGGTTCTCTCTCTCAACAGCCAGCTGCTTCTTCAGCCGTCGCAGCTGAAACTGGGGGGTCTGCATGACATCCCCCATGGGCGAGGACGGAGGACCGGAGAGCATGCTGCGGAGAGGCACGCCGCGTAACTCGGTTATCCGAGCCAACGGCAGGGCACAGTCCCTCCCTGCGCAGCCAGACCCGCTCTGATTCCCTATCTCAGAGGCAGGTTCAGAGCAATAACTTTAATGCCTCATCACCCGAGCAGAAAGGCCGCTCTCCTCATCTTGATTACGCTAATGCCAGTCTCCAAGTGTCTGGCATGCACGTCCAAAACCACCCCTCGCTCCCCCGCGGCAGCCGAGAGGCTGGGGACGTACTTGTTGGCGCCGGAGGAGGAGGAGGAGGCAATCTTCTGCAGCTCCAGGAAACGCACCTCTCGCTTGTACGGGAGGGAGAGCAGCGGGGAGTGCTCCTCGGAGCTGCTGCTGGACGCGCTAGACGAGGACAGCGGCGCTGGAAATCACAAGGGAGAAGCAGGCTGTCATCTTCACGGTAACACCAGAAGGGAGGGTTTAGCGGCTGAAATCCCCAGTGCGCAGGAAACGCAAATTCCAGCAGGGATGGATCAGCCCAGCCGAGAAAGCCATAAACCTGCCTTACATCCCTGTCCCACCAGTTCCACGGTCCTGCCCCGGCACTCCACTCCCACCGCGAAGCTGTGGGCATCCATCCCACCTGCCTCGCTCCTCCGGGAAAAGCGCATTTCAGCGGCGTGTGCCGCAAAGGCCGGGATGCTGCCGAGCGGGGAGAGCCCGGCAGGTACAAGGCAGCCCCACTCTTAAAGAAGAGCTTACAGGGGACCATTCGTAGTGCTCAGTCCTGGGGGCATCTGGATGGTGTGGCTGCTTTGAAGGGTTGGCAGCTGTAGCAGCACAAACGGGGAAAAAACCCAATGTTTTTATGCTCTAGAAAAGGGTCATCCATGCCGGTAAGGTGCTGCCGGGCCTGGGAGCTGGGAAGGAAGATGCCGGCAGCACTCAGCGCTCGCAATATCCCACACTGCTGCTCTCCACAAGGTTATGGACCGTTTCTGTCCTGCTCCAAGCTGGCACTTGGACATCACACGTTAACCTGTCGGTCTAACCAGGGTGCTGCACTGGTGCCAGCTAGGAGAAAAATGTGCCCAGTGCCTGCTCTGCCTGCACAAGGCTTGGCCCGTTACTCCGGACTGGTGCCAGAGCACAGGCATCCAGGGCCCGGCGCTCACCTTTCCTCTGCA
>NW_009219336.1:0-559 GCF_000690835.1 Fulmarus glacialis
CACCCTGCCACGTCTCCCTGCGGCCTCGGTCCTCCCCCACATCCCCCCGGGGACCCAGGGCTGGGCGTTCGCATCCCCCTCCCCACGCAGGATGGGGGGATGAGGGGAACCCCCAAATCCTGGCAGTTTTCTGGAGGTGCGGTGGGAGCCATCCCGGTGCCATACCCGCCTGCTCCGTGGCTGTCCCCCGGTGCTGGCGAGCCGGAGAGCTCAGGCAGAGAAAAATACCCGCTGACATCAAGGTTATGTAGTCCTGGGCTGACAAGATGGATTATCTCCCGTAATCCATCATCTCCTTGGCTCCTACTGCATTTTTCCTTTTGCTCTTTTTCCTCCTCCCTTTCTTTCTCTCCTCTCCTTTTTTTTTTTTTGAACAGAAAACATTTTTAGCAACTGTAATAGCCACTGAGAGCTGCTGTAAAGCAGGCATGGGAATCTGTCATTTTTATTTGGCTGGGTCTGATAGTAAGTAAGCTTGGGCCGTAAATGCTACGACCTTGAGAATTAAATAATAACAATAATAATACTAATGAAATCCCACGTAACTTCCCATTCAGAG
>NW_009219337.1:0-20552 GCF_000690835.1 Fulmarus glacialis
TTATGTGTCACCCTGTACTGAAATTGCACAGCAAAGCCCGGCGGAGGAGGGAAACATCACCCTCCCCACAAGTTACCAAAGCCTCCCTTCCCCTCGTGGACCAGCCCCACAGGCAAGAAACCGCATCCTCTGCCACACACGTGCGCAGACACGAGCCCACACGCTCCCCGCGGCCCTAAAGCGGGGGGGTGGCTCCCCCTTCCCCGCGGCAGGCATGGAGCGGGGGGCACAGGGGCTCTGCGGGGAGCTGCTGAGAGCGAGGGGGTGGTCCCACAGCAGCGCAGCAGACTGGAAATCCCATCCGGCAGCCCCAGCAGCGCCTGCAGGACTCGGGAGGTGGTTTTTGGGGGGGAACCGACCCACACAGGTCCCTGGCGAGAAGCGGGGACAACCCCTGCCCTGCCCCTGCTGCTCAAACACGGGTCCCTCTCCCACCTCCTGAACGGCTCGGTGTGGTTTGCGCTCGCCAGACGAGATGAGATTTGCTTTACACCAGCCCCACACCGTACCATAGCTCCCTTTGCAAATAGTTTTTGATATAAAGCGCAGCTGGTCTCACGGCAGCCAAACCCCTCCACGGCAGGTTTTACCTTGCAGACATATTTTAAAACAAATGTCCTTGGCGTGTTTACAAAGTAAACACTACCCTGACGCCGTTGGCATCCCCACAGACACGGGCCTCTGTTTGAACTCCAGTTTTGGACACGGCTTGGAGAAGCCATGGTCCCATCTGCCCTGAGAAGCACGAGGCAGGACACCGGAGATGCTACAGCCCGTCTTCTCCGCTGCATCTTCCACTTCCCTTTTGACATGAGTTTCTACATCAAATACGTTTCGGTAGCTGTTCTGGCAGCGTCGTAGCTCAGCACGAGCCCAGCTTTTCCACAACAAGCTGGCTTTTCCTGCAAACAGCTCCAGAGAGGACTCGCAGAGCAAAGGGGCATCAATTAGGGACACACAACAAGTTTCCTTGTGCAAATGCTGTCAGTATTTATGGCAGCTCGGTTGTACAGCTGAGGAGCTAGAAGAGAGCAGAGCTGTAGCATCCGTGGCAGGAACCCTGGGCGGGAGGGCGCGACCCAGACCTCCCTGCCCTTCTAGTGCTCAAAACAGTTCAAGAACCTGCTCTCTGTTGTGAAAGCCTTGGCCTCGCACACCTACCCCGCTGCAGCAGCTGCAGCCCACTGAGAGCCCGAGATTAGCACATCCTCAGGTCCAAGTGTAGCTGTTTCTCAGCAGAATGCCTTCAGCTGCAAAATTCACCTGTAAGAGATCAAACCAAGCCAGAGCTTTGCTCCCTTCAGGACATTACGCTCAGACTGTTCTTCCATCAGGTGTTCAACCGTAGGGAACAAGCTGCAGAGCAGCTCTGATCGCACACAGCGAGAAATAAATCACCTGAGCTGGATGCCCCAGGAGCCAGCAGCTTCAGCATGGGAACCCAGTGTGGTTTTTCTTCTTTCAAGAAATCAATAAACCTGTGAAACCTACCCAGCTGCTACAGGAGGGATGCTTTACACATACAAAACAACCGTGGGAGCACCTCAGAACTCATTCAGCTGGCAGGTACCGCTGGGTGCAGGCTCTCAGACCTGCCTTCCCCAGGACAGGCAGCATTTGTGGATTCCCAATAAGCTGTGAGACGCTTCCTTATGAACCTGCCTCATTCAAAATCCCCCCATTTTATACACACCGCTAAAATAAACTGGATGTTTACCTTCCTGAATAATTCCCTCCGCTCTCCACGCTTTCTCTGCTTAGAAGCCAGCCAGCTGCAAACAGGGCAAGTATCTGGGAGACCAGGAAAGGTGCAGCACATCTAACCCTGCCCTGCCATCAGCCAAAGGCTGATCAGGCTAGGACAACTTCCATTACAAATTCACAGCAGACACCGTTAAGATCATGGTCAGAGGCACAGCGCCCTTGCCCCTTTTCCCTATTAGCTCTGCTGCTCTCCAGAGGAGGCCTGAGGCACAGCCCAGATGTATCACTATAAATACATTTTTTAAAAAAATGAGAGTTAGGGGAAAAAGCTGTGGTTGGTAAGAAAGAGGGACAGCGAGGGAAAGCTGCACCCATTGCTGCTGCCAGCCCGGACGGGCTGCAGCGGGGACCAGACAAGGTCTGCCCTTGCCCTCTGCCAGGAAACACCCCACAGGAGCACAGGCCACCCAGCAAAACCTTGTTTTATTAGTATCGTAGGAACACCCTTACCCCCTGAAGAGCCCTCCCCAGCCCTTCTTTTTATACCACAGTCAAACCTGCCAACGCAAGGAAAGCCAGCCCTTTCCCAAGGCAGCCCGTGCAGTGCTGCTGGGGAAGTGAGCGAGATTTGGTTAACATAACCCTGCTTAAGATTTATGAATCTCTCCCTCCACCCTGTCCCGTGATGCGTTAGACATTGATTCATTTTACCTTTAACTCCGAGATGCCGATCAGCCTAGGAAGTGAAGGCATTATTTATTATGTGTATTAAAAATTAGACCTCTCCAATGCTACAGGATAGGTTTAAAAATCTGTGGGTCCCTTCCAGCTTAGAAAACCTATTTTTAACAATCTGAATCTCGCAACATCCTGACACGGCTCCAACAGTCGTTAAAGAAGCTCCTCTGGCCAGAGACAGATCATAACACCATGAGTCAGTTCCGATGTTCTTTTGAGAGTCTTCAAGGAAAATTGCAGTGATTCATTCCCGTACTGAAGAGTTGAAGAACATACAGGTAAAATACACATTTCCGATACGCGTTGGAGATGCTGTGCCTGTGCTCCTCACTGCCCTTGCAAGGCTCCCACCACCCCTCCAGTTAGATTTGCCATTTTACTGGGACACAGACACTGCGGCTGCTGTGGAGAGCAGATGAGCTCTGCAGCACACCCTGCAGCTGGTCGCTGCATACCGGCCCTGGCCACAGCCTGCTGGAAAAACACAGGCCGCCTGCAGTGCTGGAAGGGACAAGGGCTCAGGAGTTTAGGGCTGCACAGCAGGAAGCTGCTTCCCAAATCGCTTGGGCAAATCTGAAAACTCCTGCCCTTGGTCTTTCACGGGACACTGGATCGGGGTGTAGCAACTGCAGCGGTTTCGTGACTTGCACGTACAGGAGAAGATGACATCTGTAATCATTCTGCAATGAAATATAAATGTCTGGTCACATAAATAAATTCTTATATTAATGTACAGTAATTCACTTAGTGTTTCACATGTGAATTGCGCTTCACTTGTGCTTCAAGGCTCATTTCCAAAGCATTTCCAGGTGCAGCTCAACAAGATAGTCTTGACAGGCCACTGCTGTCCACTCTCTGCTACCTCCATCCAGAGATTAAGGCTGAAAATTAAACCCTGGGACACTTCCAGAGTGACAGCCATACACCGTAGCTGAATAAACATGAAGTTTAGGAAGAAGGCACTACCACCATGACTTCAGAAGCTCTTTCTAGCTCTCAATGAAGTGCAGTTTTGTAACTTTTATAAACACTTGGTGACCTACCTGGCGATTCAGGAAAGGGAATTTTTCTTCAGTTTGTGGCATTTTAAAATTCTGTATTGGTCTACTGTCATCTAGTATAGACAGATGTCAACTACAACCAAAAAAATACACAAAGCTTTAAGCTCTTTTTTGTTAAAACTGCTGGGAGGTTGCCTACATGGCAACTGTTTAATTGACTATTCTATCATATTTACAACATCCAATCTTTCTTTGTGATTCACTCTTTAAGGCTGGCAGTGTACTGTGCAATTTTCTTTAATAAAGCTAGGTAAATTTCAATTTGCTGTATGTAACACGCACTGAAAACATCCACAAATACTGCTGCGCTCACTCTGACTTCCTAGCGAACCGAAGGTGGAGTGCGAGTACAGGCTTTTGCCAAAAGAACAACCTTCAGAAAAAACACAAATAACCCCAACTGAAAAAGTCAACCTCCTCCTGCCTGCTTCATTCATGGATGTCACAATACAGGTCTGACGCTTTAACTGTTCCCGGAATGATGGATGGTGACACCTCTGAATGAATAACACAGCGGGAGGCAGTCAATCAGAGCAGCAAAGACGTGGGGCTGCACTGAAATATCTTGAGAAACAGCAAGAAGTATGCAAAGAAACAGATGTGTTATTTTAATGAGGTTTTAGGAATTATCACCTAAAACACTGCTTGTGCGTTGATGATGCTCGAGTGTTCATGACAGCCACCCCCATGATGTGGTTGGCGTCGGGTTCCCAAAATGGAAGCTATTAATCCCACCGGAAGGTCAACAATGGGAAATTTCACCTTCCAGTGGTGCTATGCTAAATGCTAGCTATCTAATGGCACTCAGTTTTTTTTCTTTTTTAAGAGAACAAAATTGTTCCCTCATTGTCCTTTTTTTTTGGGGGGGGTTGACTTTCTGTGCTCAGCAATGGCTGCCTCTTGTTCCAGGCATACAGCTCACCAGCCTGCTTCGATGGCAGTATGTCCCCTGGATGAACCTCCGCTCTGTAAGGCTGAGAATCAGGGTGGCTTATGAACAGGATGAATCAGGATGATCACAAGAAGGGAAGAAACTACTTTTCCTTCCATGCCACGGTCTGATTCATTCTGTCGAAGCCCAGTCCAGCAGCATCTGTTCACAGAGCAGGCAGAAATGGGTCCACTGGTGACAATCCTAGAATCACAAGCAGGAAGAAAGAGTTGTGCGCTCCAGCCTCTCTGGTCAAAGGCCTCGTGCTGCCGCTCCACTGGTGGTTGTTACTTAAAAGTGGCATTAAACGCCCTGCCAATGACGAGTCTGCGCACTTCACTGGTGCCTGCCCCTATCTCATAGAGCTTGGCATCACGCAGGAAACGCCCCATCGGATAGTCATTGATGTAACCGTTTCCACCTGCAACCAAAAAGAAGTCACAAGTCATTTCTTCTCTCTGATCTCAGGGGCTGAGGGTGGGATGGGAGAGAGCACCACTCTTGGCTCTCTCCAGCCATCACTCAAAGGAACAAACACTGCCAGCGACTTACCCAGACACTGAATCCCATCCAGAGCCACCTGGGTAGCACACTCTGCTGAATACAGGATCACTCCAGCGCAATCCTAAAGGAGAGTCACAATGATGACAGAGTCAGCAAAGGTGTCACCTGCCCTTTTCCAGTCTCCATGTTGCTCTGACCTTTCCATGACTCTACAGACATCTGCTAACAAGCCTCAAATACTTGATCACAAAGGCACAGGATTCATTCCCCAGCAAGCAAGAAGCTGCAGCAGTCTTTCTGTCACTACAGAACACTAATGTCAGGTCTGTAAAGGCCACATGAAGACAGAAAAAGAAAAAAAAAAAAGGAAAAAAAAAAGGTGCAGCAGGGGAGCCGATCTCTCACGAATGCACATCATACCCACAGGAGACCGATGTGGTCTGATTTGGGATGCAGGGCTCCCACTGTTAAACACTCGGTCCCCTCCTTCGACAGAGGTGTGGTGACAGTGCCGGTTGTGGAGATGACACCACCTCGGAATGACTGCTACAGCCCCTTGCAATAGCCAGGATATTGTGTCTGGGTTTCCAATAAACACCTACTGATGCTGCTAAATCTGTTTTTCTTTTTCTTTGGGGGAAAAGAAGCACTTAGGGCTGTGAGACCCAGTACAGAACCTCCACCCTGCTCACGATCTGAGACCAAAGGGAAAGGAATTCCCCCAGCAGATGCAGGCCAGGTGGAAGCGAGCTCACCTTCGCATTGAAATGGCCCTGGTCGCAGGCCTTCGCCACGTTGTAGACATACTGCCGACACGCCATCAGCCGTGTGTACATATCGGCCATTTTGCCCTGCATGAGCTGCGTGTCGCAGAAGGCAAGAGAGACGTTAACGTGAGCGAGGGGAAGATTATTTTCTGCATGAGCACCACGGATCACCCATTCCCCAAACTATCTCAGAGAAACTAGACAAATGAGAAGCCATGGATTCAGCAGACATGTATGAGGGAGCTGGAGGTCCTGCCAATTCACAGACTCCCAGATGTCAGCCGCAGTCCCTCACCCGCCAACAGTGCCCCAGGTAAACAGGCTCAGAGATCCTTTCACCCTCTCACCACGTCATTGCAGCCCCAGCACAAACTCCAGGCAACCTTCTCCATGCAAAGCCCTCCCATGACAGAGCTCTTTGTCTTCTCATTTTTAAAGAGAAAAGCAAGACGACAAAAATGTCTAATTCCTTTTCTGCCTCACCTGGAAGTGGCCAATTTTCTGTCCAAACGCTTCTCTTACATGTAGGTATGGAATTGCGTGATCAAGAACAGCTTGCATGAGCCTAAGGAAAGCACAAATACGCAGGAAAAAGAAAACAACAGAACTATTAATAATAATTAAACCTTGGAAGTGCAATCTAAGGCAAAAAGGTTCTCATACCTAAAATGATATGCTGCTGTCTTCCCATAGCTCCACTCAAACAATGCTAAGAATAAAATCCAAAGGTCCCATTTTTCTCCCTAGCGCTCTACATATTGCTCATTTGGGACATCTTGTGGTAAGGCCTTAACCTTCTTAATTCAGGGGACTGAGACAAAGAGTTGAAGAGCTTTCTTACATCTGTAGCCAGGACAGTTTGTGCTGCCTTGCATCTCCAGAGACCACCAACTCAAGGAGTACCAGCCAATGCCATAAAAAAGCGTAAGCAAGAACAAGAAGGGTGAAAAATCCTCCTTCTGCTTTGTGGAAGATTATCTTTCCACATGAAGATTACTGCAGAGAGACCACCTCGGAGGACAAAAGGACTGTAGGGTAAAAATAATTACTGGGGAGCTTAAGGACTGAATAAATGAAGAACAAACCCTTTACCCAGTCCAGTGGTCCTTCTATGTGACAGTCTGGATAGCGTTTTAGATTTTAAGGAATCAGTAATGCAAATGAGCTGGTTATTCCCACAGTAATACACACTGTAGGGATACACAAGCAAGCAACTGGGGACTAAGGCATCTTTACCATCTCTGGAAATGTTTATGTCAAGACTAGTATTTTCAAAAGCATGCTCTGGAGGGTCTGTGGCCTGCGCTACGCTGGAAGGCAGAGGTTTGTAAACCTTATTTCTGGCATTGCTTCTTCTACCCCTTGCCCCTCAGAGGACGTTCCACATAGATGCTTTCAAACTGAAAAAAACTGCATGAGGAGTGGAGAGGTGCGGAGAGCTAAAGGAGAAGGTGGAGCACACGCAGAGCAAGCCGTGGCTGCCTGGGAGAGCCGAGCTGAGTTCCCTCCAGCAGGAGTCCATGACAGCAGCGAGCAGCTACGACGCAGCTAGAGGAGCCAGCAGCTATGGATCTCCCTGCTCCTGCCTCCTCTGCAGCTTGCTTCCCTCCCACAGCTCTGACCAGCCTCCTCCTCCCAGCCTTTCCTCTTCCCTCAGAAGCTGCCCCAGTATCTCAGTTCTCCATCCAAGATGCATCCTACTGAGAGTTGCAAGCCCGGTTGGAGACCCACTGGGCTAGGTGATTGTGAAGGATCCTTCTGGCCTTACAATCTACAAAAGATGACAAACCCTTACCCCAGAGGTCCACCAGACAGCACGAGTCTCTCCAGGTCCAGTCCACTCATCAGAACGTAGACTCCTTTGCTCAGCTTCCCCAAGACATTTTCAGCTGCAATCGGCAAAGGAAAGTGATTTGCTCATGTGAAAAACTAAGATAAGCTGTTGTCTAAGGGCCTGTGTTCGCTGGGGAGAGGATTCAAACTTTCAGCCCCATTCACCTTTCTTTTTGGCTTGAGACACAAACATTCAGGATGAGCTAGACAGGCGCTGAGCTTTGATACATACACTCCCTCCCACTGAAACGTCTTTTCAATCCAACCAAAGCCAAAAAGAAAAAAGTAGTAAAGGGTTATAAAGTGCATCTACAATCGCTGCTATTCTCTTGCCTATTTTCTAAAGAGTAAGGTGCTCTCCAGAGATCTTCCAGCTCAGCATTTGTACCAACAAGAATAGGAGACTTAATAGCCTGGGAGGATGAATTGGGAGCCCCGTTCACCATCCCATTAGTTTGTATCTAACCCAAAGTGACAGCATTACAGCTGATGTCTGCTGAGTGTGTATTTGAAATGAATGCAAATCCTGGTCTGATATGCTTGGGTCACACCGCTGAGCATTCCCAGTACAGGAACCAAAGCTTACACAGGCAAGCAGTCAAAGTGCTCATCACATGTTGGAGTGATATATATTAGTCTTCTGAGATTGGAGAATACGAACAGTCCCTATCTCCCCTTCTGTGAGGGGGGCTGAACAGAACATTGCAGTTGTTATAAATAAATATTTTAAAAAGACAGGTATTATTTCTGTGAAAATGGATCAGGAAAATAGCCACATTAGATAATGGGCTGAGAAAAAACCTCAAGAAACCGTTTCACTTTGGGACAATTTAAAGCAGGCACTGACGTTAACAAGTATAAAAAGAGAAGCAGGAACAAAAGGCTCATCTCAGCGAGGCTGTACTCTTACAATCAGGAGAGAGCTTAGAGCCTAACAACTGTGCTTTGTGGATGGACAGAGATTATCCACTGATCATGCCATATAGGAGACTGACACATACTTCAGGCTTTGATCACAAGAGATCTGAGAGGTGTGATACGCAAAGTGAAAATGAGACAGGACTTGGACACATGCAGATAGTCTCCCGAAATAAATAATCTCTTTTTCAGTGGCAGAAGCTCATGGACCGCATTGTCTTCTGCTTATTGAAAAGCATGCTGATGTGGCATATGGAGAAGTGCAGCCTCTGCAGGGCCATCATCATGATATTGGAGCTAGAAAGAGGAAGAAGAACGAAGCTTGGCTTTCAGAGAAAAAGCTCAAAAGTCCCACAGACAAGAAAGAAAAATACTAATAGCAAACATTACTTTGAAGAACAGAACACAAACGCCAGCATCAGTAATAATAAAGTGACAAAGGTGTTCATGAGTAATGACATCTCACAGCTAAAAAAGGACTAAATAGCCTGAACACCTTCCTGTACGTCCAGGGAAAAGGGATGGATAGGGATGCGGTGAGCTGAAGGACATGCATGCTGACTGCACAAGGGGGGCAGACCTGCTGGCTGCGTATCACAGCAAAAAAAAAAAAAAAAATGTTGGGGCTCTGAACCAACTTTTACCAATGCAACGTGACCAAATGAATCCATGGACTATGAAAAAAAACACCAGCCACTCAGTAGAGCAAGGCTGACAGTGAAACCCACGTATTTTAAAGTGGATGGTACTGCAGTGCTAGAGGACATCTTGATCTGAGAGAAAGATCCTGCAGACACATGAAATGCCATCAAACTTGTTCAGCTTCCAAGGCAGAAGATCAGAAGTGGCATTAATGGCCAGAGTGCAAAGTGTGTTAGCTTTCAACACTGCAGCGATGTGCTGCTCTGAGTTATCAGAAAATGGAAATCCCGTTACCATGAGAACATGCTGTTCTGTACGGATGATTACCCAGGAGATGATCTGAAGACTGGGGCACTGGCCTTTCTGATTTCAGAGCGGAGGCCTCCAATAAAGTTAGAAAGGTCAGATTGCAGCTGAAACTCTTCCACTTACTGCAAAGCAGCTTTTGGTGGCGTATGGGGAGCAGGAGAGTTACTTGCTCTGCAGATATGCAATTAGGATTTTCATGAGTTCCGATAAGGCATCTCCTCCACTTGCTATAAAGAGACTGTAATTTTTCTATCAAAAAAACCGGCCACTGGAATAACAAAAATGGCTGTTACAGTGGCCCCTGCTGTACTAACTAATACTAACTAATGGGGGAAAGGATGTCCATTTTCAGGCCCCAACCCCAGAAGAACTCAGAAACCAAAAGAACTACAGGCAAACCGAAAGTCTATTGGATAGTCTCCAGTGATTTTGGAGAAAAAAACCACTTCAAGGCAAATAAGCTCTCCTATATACAAGATGGGGAGCTCTAATGGTCACAAACAAGTTTCTTTGGAAGCTTTACCTAGGCTTTGCAGAAGCAGTGGTTAAGAGTTAGGTCCATGAGGGTGAAATAGGAGTGACCTAACAAGGTATGCGCTCAGTCACTGCAACCCAGCAGATTGCACTTTTCCAGTTTCACCAGCTCTCTTGCGAGGCTGCCAAAGAGCAGATAACAATCTGCAAAGCCCTCTAGGTCACAGTCTGAACACGCATGTAATTAGTGATCCGATTTATCTGATCAAGAAGACAGGAAACCGCCACATGCATACTGCCATGATTTGAACCCAACTCACCAGGGATCTTGCAGTCTTCAAAGATCAGTTCACAGGTATTAGACCCTCTCATTCCCAGCTTATCGAGCTTCTGGGCTGTGCTGAAACCTGGCATTCCCTGCAAAGTCAAGACAGTAAAAATACATTTCAAATCTCAATTCTGACAGACTAAATAAAATCACTAGAGATCTGTGAAATTTCCCTGCCCACATGAACGTGCGTAAGGTAGCAGAAAGGAGTCAAAGTGAACTGCCCGCTCTGGGAACACGAACGGGTGTAAGTGCAAATGCCGAGGAAGCAAACGAGCAGAGAAACATGCACATGTGGGGGCACATATGAACCGAGTGCATCCATTTTCTAATGCACATAAATGTTAAATAAATAAAATATTTGGACAGCTGCCAACACTGACTCTCCTAGAGTAAGAGTTGCAAGCCCTGCCAGTAACTGAACTATTCTAATCGCTAAGTCAGGTTAAGTCCATCAGAAGGTTTACTGATCTCTGAGATTTTATATTTCCAGTACCATCTATTTTATTACAGCTTCCTGTTTTCCTTGCGGTGACAGAGATGTGCATAGCATAGCCTCAAATAATTAAAAGGGAAGAAAAAACCCAATAGATTCCTGTTTTCCAAGGGCTCCCCGTTGAACAGACTGTTTCTGCTCCCTTTGGCCTGCTCTGCTTTGCATCCATGTTTCAATCATTTCAGGATTCCAAAGGGGCAGCGCAAGAAAATGAGGGGAAGAAATGAATAGAGCTATTTTAATGTCTTGGCTTAAAAAACCCAACAAAACACAAAGTTAGATAATGGGATAGTAGGACATATTTACAAGGCCTCCAATATCTCTGACAATTTTTGGCAACAAGCAAATCCTTTTATATTAGAGCCTTGTACATTGTCTCCACATTTCTAGCCCAAAAGACTGGCTATATGCTTGGATACCAAAATCCAGGAGTGCCCAGCTGACAGTGCAGTATGCCGTGTCACTGGGGCAGAGGACTAATCTCACAGGTTTACAAAATTCAGGCGGGAAGCATTTGCCTTTGAGCAAGGGGCTGACAGTTACAGAAAGAAAACTAGCTGGCTTCTAAGTGAGCCAGTTCGGATGAAGGAGTTAGTTTTAAAAACCAAAACCACGCTACAATAAGCTTGTGAGAATTATTAAACCTACCCTCTCCACAATGAACGCAGTGATACCTCGGGAGGCTGGAACAGCATTAATGTCAGTTTTAGCATAAATGATGAGAACATCTGCATCTGGCCCATTGGTGATCCAAAATTTGTTCCCATTCAAAACAAAGTAGTCTCCTAGAAGCAAAGAGCTGCAATCTGTTAGCTCACAACAGACAACAGAGCAACACCTATATCCTCAGTCTGTTTATTTCAAAACAAGCTTCCAAGAATGTTCTTTAAGACCCCACAAACAGCATGCACAAATCCTTCCCAAGTTCAAGAAAACTTATTTCCTTCATTTCTGCAGTCCAAAGACAGTTTAACAAATGCCTGACAAACCAAGGCACCTAGCACTGGTTCCATAATGCCACCAACCCCTACCACCATAACCAGAAGTCCACCTTTAGACCTTCAGCTGTCCACCCTGTACCTTCACCACTTGGCTTTATCACATATTGAATCTCCTGGGAGGCAGCACAAGCCTGCAAACGTGGCCTGGTATACCCAAGACTAAGCACCGTATCTCAGTGGTGTTGGGAAGGTTAGTCTAAATTTACAGGAGACATTATTTACATCGGCTATCTATCCAGGCAGCACATGACAGGCTTTACCTTTCTTATCTGCCTTCAGCTTCATGGACACAACATCAGATCCAGCATTGGGTTCGCTCATTGCTAAGGCTCCAATGTGCTCCCCACTGATTAGCTGGAAGAAAAGACAAATATAAGAAAGGGAAGGAGAATAGTAGCATTGTTTCTGTTCCTTCTCTAGCCTGCCTTCCATTTTTTTTTTGCACTGAATCTCCACAGTAGCTATTCTGTGCAAGAACTGCAAATGAGAGCCGCTGTTCCTGGCAGAGTCCTAGCAGGGAGCTTCCTTGTGCTGCTCTGCTGAGGGAACAGAACCAAATCACAGTGGGATGAGAAGGATGAGTCAACTCGTGTCTGAGTTAGATGAACACTCGTGTCTGCTTATAAAACACCACCTCCAGGAAGGTGCCAAAAGAACCATGCAGGCAGCCATATGCCTTTCACAAGCTCCTTGTTCTGCACTTTATGACTGCCCTTTTACATAAACAAGAGTTGTTAAACACAAAAGGCCAATGACGGGGACAAAAAGAGATTGCAAAGTTCTTAGCAATGTTCTCATAGCCCGGTCCCCCCACACTCACACTACAATAGCAGATGGACACCCTCCTTCTGTGCCTGCTCATACCAGGTTCTGGCAGAGCTGTTGCTTCCTCTTCACTGTTGCTTTCATCCTGCCCTTTTCTCCTTGCTTTTTTTTTTCCCTCCCTGTGTACTTTTATCCATCTTCTCCTCCTTTTGATCTCTTATTTTTTTAAAAAACAGGCTCAATGCTTAAGATATATGTTCAACCAATTCAATCCATCAGTGCATTTCCACAGAAGTCTTTGTGATCTGCTCAAAAGTAGTTAAGTACCATTAAGTACTGTCAGGAACCAAGACAAGTAAGAACGAAAGTGATCGCACATCTCATTGAAAGGCAGCGAATGAGGGCATTAAAGGTACACCTGAGCAGCAACAAGGACAATTCACGGTTACATATTAGCAGGCTGCACAACGCTTTGAAGAAGTGACACTGTACCTTGCATGTGGTTTAAATCAAGTTTCTTGCGCTGATAATTTCAGTAGCTGGGTTTCAATGTACTAGTTAAGTTTTTCCATGCATTTAAATACTGAAATCTGTTTAACATACTTTTGAGTCACAAACATCAATGCCCCAAATGATGAAGTTTCACATGTAGTTAATTAGCATAGGCAAACGAAGCATTTGGGTAGTGAGAAATGGAGAATATAAAATAGGAAAGCAGCGACTTTCATTCAGAAATCTCAAAACAATTTGGGAAGTTGGAAGAATATCATCCAGTGTCACCTCAAAGCCTCATTTAGTAACACAGCTCCAGTGAGCTGGATTATGCTGCCTACAGACATGGACCTCAGCACAGGCCAAAGTTAATATGGATTAATAGGACAAAAATCTATGCTGCCTACAGACATGGACCTCGGCAAAAGTTAATATGGATTAATAGGACAAAAATTAACAAGCTAGCGAAGGGCAAGTTTGGCAAGTACAGTATTTCCTAAAGGTTGGGTGACTGAAGTCGGCTAGGGCTTAAAATGCTACACACCATGAAAGACACTCATCCTTGCATGCAGCCAAAACCCAAATGCTTTCCAGTTTCCCACTCTTCCAGCCACACACCTTGGGCAAGTACTTGTTCTTCTGGGCCTCATTGCCGTTACGCACTAGCTGGTTGATACAGAGGTTTGAGTGGGCACCGTAACTAAGCCCAACAGCTGCTGATGCACGAGAAATTTCCTCCATCACCAGCACGTGGTCCAGATACCCCAAAGCAGATCCACCATATTCCGCTGAAAAGAGAGGAGAAACCTCACGTCAACCACCATGGAGTGTATCACACATGCACAAGATCCCAGGGTCAAACTCAGCCTTGAATGAGACTCAAGACACTTACAAGAGAGCTTCTGGTTTTGACTGACACTGAGCTGGGCACCTCTGGCTTTCCGCATCCTCTCTGAATTTCAGTTTTCTTATCTTAAAGGCACAGTGATACTACTTCTTCAGCATAATCAATAATTTACTTGTACAGCATAGTTTTATACGTACAACATGCATAAGGATACATCTAAAACAGGCTACCGACACTTGCACAACAGTGAGTCCTTCCTGTCAACCATCCTTAAGTGCAACCTTAATATTATCACGAAGATTAAATCACAAAGTGGCAACCTGTATTAGGTGAGGGGACAAAGGAACACAGGCAAAGTTTGTAAAGTCCATGCATGTTTATCATAACAAGGACGCCTAAACAAGTGAGGAATCCTCAAACTGCTCAAAAAGTGGGGCACTAGGGACTTTTCTAAGCCCACAAATACGCAGGAGACCAGCACTTTGATGGGTGGCCGATTCAGAATGAGAATGATCCATAAATGTAACGGCTGTAATTCACCAGTGGCAAGAATGTGGATTTCAAGAGAGGAAGTGAGACAGAGCAGCACAATCGTCGTAACTGGAATCTAGCTAGGCACACTGAGCTGAGGCTAAAACCGGTGGCAAAGATTAAAGGCACACAGTAGAACAGGGAGAGAGAGAAGGCAGGGAAAAAAGAGAAGGCTGAGAAATGCATAATGGCCTTGAGCAGCTGACGGCCTACATAAATATATACATATATATACCTACACACACACTTACATACACACAAATACAGTCACATCCCAAAGTAAAAGCTTTGTTCTACAGGCAAGAAGCAAGTGATTGTACTGCTAAGATAAGAACTAAAACAGGAGGACATGAACACTGCGAACGAGTCAGGGAGGTAACACGGGAGCACTCACTCGCCATCACATGAATGCTGCAAGCCAGCAGTGGCAATGGTAAGAGCAAATATGTTTGTATGCTCTGAGCAACCAAAGAGCTGGGTGCACAACCTGGGCTCAGAGAGGGCTACTGCCCCTAACTCGTCAAATTAACACAATAGCCACTAATTAGATGCAGCCTTTCCTCCCATGTCGCTCATTCTGACTTCTGTCTTTATCTGCAGGGCTCTTCATCCTCTGAAATCACCTCTACTACAAATCAGAGTTTGGCATTTTACTATCAGTATCCTGAAAGATGGGTTTAACAATTTCTCATATATGCCAAAACAAGAGAGTTTTCTATTCATTCCTACAGAACAGATGGGTCTGCTGCTATTGCCTCAAGAAAGGAAAGGTAACTGCCTGCTGTAAGCAGTACTGGCCCATGATTGCCTTGTACTGCAAGAGGTACAAGAGAACAATCCTGCCAGACAACTCCTCTTATAATACAAACCATAGCGTGAGTGAGAGTGATGCTGCCCTTTCAAAATTACTCTTTATGTACAACATGCCTGTATTATCGTTCCATGGTAGCTACATATTTACATCTCTTAACTTAGCTCTTTATAAAATAAATGGAAAATTACATCAAACCAACATGGTTTTCTTAAGTTCTAAAAAGAAAACAAAAAGTGCTGTTATTTAAAATGCTCCCTTAATAGACTTGATCCACTGATGCCCAAATATGCCATTTAATTGAGCGTACGCCCTCATAAGATTTCACATTATCTTCATATCCTAAATCCCAGGCTCCACCTCTTACAACAAAACCAATGCCAATAAAGAAACTGCACATAGTCATAGAATCAAAAATAAGGCAAAAAATTCTGGGCACAGGAAGGTTTTAGAGGTAAATCTTTGAGGAAATCAAAAGGACAGGACTCATGAGGGGATGGCTTATTTATAGTGTGGGAAACTGCTGTAAGCCTCAGGCACAACATCAAAGAAGAAAGAAGGTAAGAGTGAGAAAAAACAGGAGCAGCAGTAAATTGGGAAGAGTAAAGAGAAAGAAAGCAGAAATACAGACTCTTTCAAGCAGACTCAGTGCCACTGAAAGAAATGCAGAGGCATTATTTCAACACATTGCTATTCAGCTTGCTTCTGCAGAAGCCTTTGCATACGCACATCTAGAAACACAGACTTTACGATGGGGAAATAAAGGCCCCATTGGCTGCTTTTCTCCACTAAGGGCTTCTCCTCATTACACTGTGTTAGTGCATTCAGCATGACCATAGCAGCCTTAGTAATCTATAACATTAATCAAAACACTTTTCAACTAACCTGGACAAGGCTGAATAAGATTTACCCTGATTTTTTTCTGACTGGTTGGATGTGGTCAGCTCTCCATTAGTTATCACAGCTTTTCACAGCATTGTTTTATACCCTCTAACTTCTCCCATTAGAGATGGATGTTTGTTCTAGGATACTTTTATCTATAGCTCTCGTTCTTCAAAACTTGCAGCAAGTGCTTCATATTAGAGAAGCGTGAACATGTTCGAGTGGCATATGTTATATCTGGAGAAACCATTTCTGAACAGTACTTTTAAATCGTAAAAGGCATTTTGTAATCATCCAGAAGTCTAACAAAGAAAAAGGATTTTGATTCAGTGAAGAATAAAAAAGTTGCCAAAGAGAGTTTTTAAAAAATATGAAGATAGGAGCTTCTGGACAAAATGGATGTCACATCACAGACAAGGCTGTTATGAACTGGAAAGGGTGAGTGTAAGTAGTCTCTCTTTTGTTTGAAGAATCACCCAGCAGAAGGTAAAAGGTAGGAACAGCCTTACCTGGAGCTGTGATGCCCAGAACTCCCAGTTCCCCAAGTTTCTTCCAAAACTCCTACAAATGCAGAACAAGCAGTCAGTCCAGACTCGCAGTCAGGGCATGGGCATAAGAAGTTTTCGCAGGTAGCTCACCGGACACATCAATTTACCTTATTCTTGTGATACCTCAGAGATAAATACATCGGTACCTACTCTTCCTGCAGCAGCAGCTCCACCCTTTGGACTAAGAACCGAGACAGACTTAAGGACGTTAGTTATGCTACACATGGGAGTAGTCTGTTAAATTCAGTGAAAATTCACAACCTAAATTTAATTCTGGAAGGACAGGTCCTAAGATTTAACTCATTGCCCAGTTTAAGAAGAATTTTGATGAATTAGAACTTCCCATTACTTTAAAAAATTGCACTTCTAGACTTTCATACACTACCTCTTGCTAAAGATTATTTAGGATGTTATGACTTAAATTTATGCTTGTCTTTTACCTCACA
Organism: Fulmarus glacialis; assembly: GCF_000690835.1. Classification (NCBI taxonomy): domain Eukaryota; kingdom Metazoa; phylum Chordata; class Aves; order Procellariiformes; family Procellariidae; genus Fulmarus; species Fulmarus glacialis. The sequence goes on from NW_009219337.1 coordinate 17,029, forward strand.
CATCCTTGTCACTGTGCTTGGGCAGCACTGGTAGGCCTATCAGCCTGTGGTTGCCGCAAATAGCCGTTAGCATAAGCTATCCATGACTGAAACCCTGGAAATATGTAGAAGAGTTGCTCCTAGCTCGCACTTTAAAACTCTTCTAGTAAACCAGGAACTGAGAAGTAAAGCCAAGGAAGTCTCCTTGGGAAAGACTAAAAAAAGGGAATATTACAGCTGGGGCAGACAGCAGTGCTACCCCCCTTGCAGGTGGTATAGAAAAGTTATAAAAGGTGACCTCCACAGAGAATTTGGACTTGTGAAGCTAAAGGAGCTGAATCCACAAGGGCCGCTCAAGTACACAACCTGCAGGCTTTCAAGACTGCCAGGACACTAGACACGCACGGGCACTGGGTGGCATTACCGAGTTTGCACAGCTGGACACGTATGCTACAAAGTTCATCTGCTAGAGGACAAGCTCTCCTCCTTGAGCGCCGACTCCTCCATTTGCCTATTCCCCAGATTTATCACTCTGGCAACACCACCACTCAAGTGACAGCCACACCATTCGAGGCACAGAGCTGCCGGCTGACTTGAGACAAACACGTCAGCTGTGTCTGGCACATGGCATCACAGAGTAAGAGGGAAGCCATGACATAATGCAGTACCAAAGGACGTCGCCAACGAGGACCACACGTATGCTGGAGGGGCCATCCCTTTGCGGCTGCTCCAGACTGCAGCCTCTCCTCCACTACACGAGGATGCACAGGTGAATGCTTGTCACACAGCCTCAGTGTCCAGCGATAAGATAATTATCAGTGAATAGTCTTCAGAGACTTCAAAAAGTATTATTCAATAGCTCTGGATGACATCTGGTGTGCCAGACTAAATTTATATACTTAACTTCAAAGCTGCGCATATATCCCTGAAAATGTCAACATCAGAGCTCTGGGAAATCCTAGCAGATGTTCTGAGCTTTTTAAGTCCTGTGGAGCTTATGAAAACCAATAGTTAGATCTCTCATTTTCATCAATCAAACCATCCTGTTGCACAGAATTTACTGTTTTTATTAGGAAGGCAAGTTTCAGCTCAACAGTCAAACAACTCTACATTTCAGCATTTGCGCACAATACTTTCACAACAAATTTGAGAGGAAACTCAGATGTCCAAAAACGGGTCCTAGCCAGGAGAATACAAAGCACATATTAGAGAAGGAGTCTGAACAGAGCCAAGCAGAAATACCACGATAAGAATCCAAACAAGACCATTACTAATTTTTTTTTTTTTTTTTTTTTTAAATTGCATGCTGGCTGGGTTCTGCCCCGGGTTGCTGAAAGTGGTTAACAAAAGATAACACAGGAAATCAAAAAATTGTTTTCTCTAGCGCTTTCAAGTTTGAAAAGTTAATGCATATGTTCCTGTGGTGTGGACTGGGATTTTTTCTCTGGACTAATGTACAGATCAAAGTACAGACAGGCTTTCACTACCATCTATTTTTGTGTAAATGCACACATGAAATACTTACCCGCATGCCTTTGAATTCATTTTCCTGGTCAATCTGTTGGGCCTTTGGAGCCAAATGCTCTTGACAGAACTTTGTCATGGTCTGTCTAAGCTGGGAAAAGAGATGAGGAGAAACACATACGTTACATCTCATCAATATATTGTTGTCTTCTGCCCTAGGATACTGCCAACATTCCCCTGCCAGGTGACTCCAGGATCCCAAACCCAGAAGCACAAGACCATAAGGAAATCGGTGTTTGAGGTCACTGGCTGAAAGACCATATGAAAGGCCCCTCAGTCTTTTAAAGAGAAAATGCTGATGTACTTAAGTTCCTCTTTCATTTAACCTTAACAGTCTTACCCCAACATGAGAGAATGCTACTTAACTACTGCCTGCACTAGGGCTTCAGGGGATGTTTTTGGTCAGGAAACTTTGAAAGCTGATGAACAGAGCTTATGATCTATTATCCCATCCAGTAGCCGCTTATGGTTTCATTTAATTATATGCAGATGCTTGTAATACGCATGCATCCTAATTAAAATGCATTAGTGTATCAAACTGGAACTACATTAGCTATCCTACTATTTTCTTCAGAGGGAAAATTTGACAAAGTCAGGTATGCTCATTGTTCCAACTGCCAAAAATCTCAAAATCTTTTTCTAAATGTTAAAAACCGAATACTTACATACATGTATTCTGCAGAAGTCTATACGCATACTAAGAAAATATATACCATATCTTTTAAAGTGTTTTTAATACAAAGACTTAAAAACTTTGTCTAGATATTATGGTAGAGCTTAATAATACCATTTTTTCTTTTGATTCTTTATTCCTACAAATTATTGCTGGTGAAGGAACAGTCTTATAGACCGAAAGCCTCTGCTGTATGACCAGAACCTGTAGAAGGAGGCAGAAGCAACAAACCAAATATGCCCAGGCTTCGCCATTCTCTCAACCCCACAACCAAAGCAGCCCCTTTTTTACAATTAAAAAGATATGCTAGTTTCCATGGCTACCCAGTCCTTGGATTCCAGTACCACCAAACAAGATTCCCCCCTATTTTTTTTTTTTTTTTAAGTTTTTAAACATTAGGTATGTTTCCTTTGTTACAAAGTTGACAGCAGGAAACCTGAGCATAAAGCTTAAAAGAAAAAAAAGCTTAAAACCATAATAAAAAAAACCCCACAACTTAATCAATTAGAGACTGAGGGATAGACTCAGATGGACATCCCTGATACTCTAAGCCAGTTTATAAGTTACGGTGCTGTTAATTCACAGCTTCACTAACATTACTGAAGATTTATTTCTGATCTTTTTCAGCTTTTCCACCAGATAGATATGAACTACAAGAATGTTTTCCTCCTTTTATATCTGCTAAATGTAGAAGCACAAAGAAACATCAAGTTAATTCAAGCTGATAAGGCTATAAACCGCAACCACAAACCTGGTAAAGAATAATTCTGTAGTAAGAAAGAAGCAAGAATGAGTAAGTTTATTTTGTACATCTGTATGCTTGCACTGTCGTAATTATCTAGAAAGTAAGGCTATAGCTCCAGACCTGAGGAGCACCAAGGAAAAGAGTTTCATTGGTAGAAGCTTGTCTGGACCAACCTTTTGAAGACACTACCTTTCGCTCCATGCCCTGGGGCAGCAGGGAATAAGTGCTGTGATGGCTATTGGCAGGCTGCTGTTGAGCGCAGGAGTTTACTTTAGCAGTAAAGCTAAGAACTATTATCCTAAATAGGATAACAGGTTCCCCATTGGGCAAGAGAACAAGCTAGCAGAGCTGCAAGACTTCTTTTGAGAGGATTTGACGAGACCCAATTCACTTGTTTCTTTGGTGATCATATTTCTGATCAAACAGGCCCAACATGAATGCAGCGGATTTTTTTGGTTTTTTTTGTTTCTTTTTACGCAAAGCTTCCCCCTGCGGTGTTTTATCGTGACGAGACGCCTTCCCCGGACGAGGAAAGGCCGGCGCAACCTGGGACTGCCTCCCGGCCGGACCCAGGCAACGCTCCCGCCGGGCACTGCCGACACG